>NW_028227351.1:282521-343303 GCF_978045245.1 Mus caroli
TTCACACTGAAGGACCTGGAATATGGTAGGAAAATCTGAAAAACGTGGAAATGAGAAAATCACACTGTAGGACCAAGGATATGACAAAAAAAAAAACCTGAAAAACGTGGAAAATTAAAAATTCACAATGAAGGACTCCGACTATGGCAAGAAAACCTGAAAAAGGTTGAAAATGAGAATAATCACACTTTAGGACCCAAATGCTAAAAAAAAACTTTAAAATCTTCGTAAATGAGAAAATCACACTCTAGGACCCAGAATATGCCGAGAAACCCTGAAAAAAGTAGAAAATTACAAACTCAAACTGAATAACCCCAAATATGGCGAGAAAACCTGAAAAAGAAGGAAAATGAGAAAATCACACTGTAGGACCCAGAATTATGAAAAAACTTGAAAAACCTGGAAAAGTAAAAATTAACACTGAAGAACCCGGAATATGGTGATGAAACCTAAAATCGAGGAAAATTTAAAACTCAAACTGTAGACCAGGAAATATGGCCAGAAACACTGAAAAATGGAGAAAATGAAAAATTCACACTGTAGGACCCAGAATATGGCTAGAAACCCTGAAATAAGTAGAAAAATAAAAACTCTCACTGAAGGACCTGGAATATGTCGAGAAACCCTGAAAAAGGTGGAAAATGAGAAAATTACATGGTAAGACCCAGAAATGTGAAAAAACTCGGAAAAAGTGGAAAATGTGAAAATCACACTGTAGTACCCAGAATGTGCCTAGAAACACTGAAAAACATGAAAAATTAAAAATATACGCATTAGGACCCAGAATATGTTGAGAAACCGTGAAAAATTAGAAAATTAAAAACCCACACTGAAGGATCCCGAATATGATGAAAAAAACCTGAAAAACGTGGAAATGAGAAAATCACACTGTAGGACCGAGAATATGACGAAAAAACTTGAAAAACGTGGAAAATTAAAAATTCACACTGAAGGACCCGTATATGGCGAGAAAACCTGAAAAAAGTAGAAAATTAAAAATTCACACTGAAGGACCCCGAATATGGGGAGAAAACCTGAAAAAGGTGGAAAATGAGAATAATCACACTGTAGGATCAAGAATTGAGAAAAAACATGAAAAAAGTCAAAAAAGAGAAAATCACACTGTAGGATCAAGAATATGCCGAGAAACACTGAAAAACTTGGAAAATTATTAATACACGCTGTAGGACCCAGAATATGGCAGGAAACCCTGAAAAAAGTAGAAAATTAAAAACTCACACTGGAGGATCCCAAATATGGTAAGAAAAACTGAAAAAAGTAGAAAATTAAAAAGTCACAGTGAAGGACCCCAAATATGGCGAGAAAACCTGAAAAAGGTGGAAAATGAGAAAATCACACTGTAGGACTCAGAATTATGAAAAAACTTGAAAAACGTGGAAAAAGAGAAAATCACACTGCAGGACACAGAATATGCGGAGAAACCCTGAAAAACATGAAAATTAAAAATTCTAACTGTCGGACCCAGATTATGGCGAGAAACCAAAAAACAAGTGGAAAATTAAAATTTCACACTGTATTACCCAGAATATGCCGAGAAATACGGAAAAACGTGGAAAATTAAAATTCACATAGAAGGACCTGGAATATGGCAAGAAAACCTGAAAAAGGTGGAAAATGAGAATAATCACACTGTAGGACCCAGAATATGCCAAGAAACCCTGGAAAACGTGGAAAATTAAAAATTCACACTGAAGGACCTTGAATATGGAGAGAAAACCTGAAAAACGAGGAAAATTAAAAACTCACACTGAAGGACCCAGAATATGGCAAGAAAACCTGAGAAACGTGGAAATGAGAAAATCACACTGTAGGACCCAGAATATGGCAGGAAAACCAGAAAAACGTGAAAATTTAAATTTCATACTGTAGGATGCAGAATATGTTGAGAAACACTGAAAAAAGCAAAAAATTAAAATCTCACACAGAAGGACCCCAAATATGGCGAGAAAATCTGATAAAGGTGGAAAATGAGAAAATCACACTGTAGGACCCAGAATTGCGAAAAAAACTTGAAAAACGTCGAAAATGAGAAAATCATACTGTAGGACCCAGCATATGCAGAGAAACCCTGAAAAACGTGCAAAATTAAACATACACGTGGTAGGACCCTGAATATGGCAACAAACCCTGAAAAAGTAGAAAATTAAAAACTCACACTGAAGGACCCAGAATATGGTGAGAAAAACTGAAAAAGGTTGAAAATGAGAAAATCACACTGTAGGACCCAGTATATGACGAAAAAAACTTAAAAACGATTAAAATTAAAAATTCACACTGTAGGACCCCAAATATGGCGAGAAAACCTGAAAAAGTTGGAAAATGAGAAAATCACACCTTAGGACACAGAATTGTGAAAAAACTTGAAATAAGGGGAAAATGAGAAAAATCACACTGTAGGACCCAGAATATGACCAGAAACCCTGAAAAACATCGAAAATTAAAAATACACGCTGTAGGACCCAGAATATGGCAAGAAACCCTGAAAAAAGTAGATAATTAAAAACTCACACTGAAGGACACAGAATATGGCGAGAAACACTGAAAAATTAGAAAGATAAAAAATCACACTGAAGGACCCTAAATATGGCGAGAAAACCTTAAAAAGTTGTAAAATGAGAAAATCCCACTGTAGGACTCAGAATTACGAAAAAAAAACTCGAAAAACGTGGAAAAAGAGAAAATCACTCTGCAGGACCCAGAATATTCCAAGAAACCCTGAAAATCGTGAAAATTAAAAATTCACACTGTCGGAAACAGGATATGGCGAGAAACCATGAAAAAATTTGAAAATTAAAAGTTCACACTGTATTACCCAGAATATGGCGAGAAATACTGAAACACGTGGAAAATTAAAAATTCACACTGAAGGTCCCGGAATATGGCAAGGAAACCTGAAAAACGTGGAAATGAGAAAATCACACTGCAGAACACAGATAATGCCAAGAAACCCTGAAAAACGTGGATAATTAAAAATTCACACTGAAGGTCCCAGAATATGGCAGGGAAACCTGAAAAACGTGGAAATGAGAAAATCTCAGTGTAGGACCCAGAATATGACGAAAAAAACCTGAAAAACGTGGAAAATTAAAAATTCACACAGAAGGACCTACAATATGGTGAGAAAACCTGAAAAACAAGGAAAATTTAAAAATCACAATGAAGGACCCAGAATATGGAGAGAAAACCTGAAAAAACTAGAAAATTGAATATTCACACTGAAGGACCCCGAATATGGCAAGAAAACCTGAAAAAGGTGGAAAATGAGAAAATCACACTGCAGGACCCAGAATATGCCCAGAAACCATGAAAAATGTGGAAAATTAAAAATTCACACTGTAGGAACCATAATATGGCGAGAAAAACTGAAAAACGTGGAAAATTAAAAATTCACACTGAAGGAAAACCTGAAAAACGAGGAAAATTCAAAACACACACTGTAGGAACCAGAATATGGCGAAAAAACCTGAAAAAGGTGGAAAATGAGAAAATCACACTGTAGGACACAGAATATGAAGAAAAAACTTGAAAAACGTGGAAAATTGAAAATACACGATGTAGGACACAGAATGTGTCGAGAAACCCTGAAAAATTAGAAAATTAAATCCTCACACTTAGGGACCCCAAATATGGCGAGAGAACCTGAAAAAAGTAGAAAATTAAAAATTCACACTGAAGGACCCAGAATTGCGAAAAAACTTGAAAAACGTGGAAAATGAGAAAATCACACTGTAGGACCAAGAATATGCCGAGAAACCCTGAAAACGTGGAAAATTAAAAATACACGCTGTAGGACCCAGAATATGGCGAGAAACCCTGAAAAAAGTAGAAAATTACAAATTCACACTGAAGGACCCCAAATATGGCTAGAAAACCTGAAAAAGTTGGAAAATGAGAAAATCACACTGCAGGACCCAGAATATGCCGAGAAACTCTGAAAAACGTAAAAATTAAAAATTCACACTCTTGGACTCAGAATATGGCGAGAAATACTGAAAATCGTGGAAATGAGAAAAATCACACTGTAAGACCCAGAATATGACGGAAAAACCTGAAAATGGTGGAAAATGAGAATAATCACACTGTAGGACCCAGATTTGGAAAAAAAAATTGAAAAACGTCGAAAATGAGAAAATAACTCTGTAGGACCCAGAATATGTCGAGAAACCCTGAAAAACGTGAAAATTAAAAATTCACACTCTCGGGCACAGAATATGGCGAGAAATACTGAAAAACATGGAAAATTAAAAATTCACACCGAAGGACCTGGAATATGTCAACAAAACCTGAAAACGTGGAAATGAGAAAATCACACTGTAGGACCCAGAATATGTCGAGAAACCCTGAAAACGTGGAAAATTAAAAATACACGCTGTAGGACACAGAATATGGTGAGAAACCCTGAAAAAAGAAGAAAATTAAAACCTCACACTGAAGGACCCCAAATATGGCGATTAAACCTGAAAAAGGTGGAAAATGAGAAAATCACACTGTAGGACCCAGAATTATGAAAAAACTTGAAAAACGTGGAAAATGTGAAAATCACACTGTAGGACAGAGAATATGCGGAGAAACCCTGAAAACGTGGAAAATTAAAAATACACGCTGTAGAACCCAGAATATGGCGAGAAAACCTGAGAAAAGTAGAAAATTACATACTCACACTGAAGGACTCCAAATTTGGTAGAAAACCTGATAAAGGTGGAAAATGAGAAAATCACACTGTAGCACCCAGAATTAAAAAAAAAAAAAAAACGTGAAAAACGTGGAAAATGAGAAAATCACACTGCAGAACACAGATAATGCTGAGAAACCCTGAAAAACGTGGAAATGAGAAAATCACACTGTAGGACCAAGAATTGGAAAAAAACTTGAAAAACTTGTAAAATGAGAAAATCACACTGTAGGTCCCAGAATATGGCGAGAAACCCCGAAAAACATGCAAAATTAAATATAAACGCTGTAGGACCCAGAATAAGGCAAGAAACCCTGTAAAAAGTAGATAATTAAAAACTCACACTGAAAGACCTGGAATATGGCGACAAAACCAGAAAAACATGGAAAATTAATAACTCACACTCAAGGATTTGGAATATAGGGAGAAAACCTTAAAAATGTGGAAAATTATCAACTCACTCAGAAAGACCTGGAATATGGCCAGAAAACCTGAAAAACGTGGAAGGACATAGAATATGGCGAGAAATCTTGAAAAAGGTAGAAAATTAAAAATTCACACTGTAGGACCCAAAATATGTTGAGAAACCCTGAAAAACGTGGAAAATTAAAAACTCACACTGAAGGACTTGGAATATGATGAAAAACCCTGAAAAAAGTGGAAAATTAAAAATTCCCACTTAAGGACATAGAATATGGCAAGAAACCCTGAAAAAGTGGAAAAACAGAAATTCCCACTGTAGGACCCAAAATTGCGAAAATAACTTGAAAAGGGGGGAAAATGAGAAAAACATACTGTAAGACCCAGAATATGCGAGAAAACCCTGATCAACTACCAGCACTACATGGTGGCCCATCTCCAGTTCCCGGGGATCAGATAGACAGACAGACAGACAGACAGAGATATGGATGGCAGGCCTGCCTGGTCTTTCTTATACTTTTTAAAAAATGTTTATTTATTTATTTATTTATTTATCTATTTATTTAGTAGATATAAGTACACTGTAGCTGTCTTCAGACACTCCAGAAGAGGGTGTCAGATTCTGGAGAATCTAAATCCCTCTTATGGTCTGCATATGATGTACATAAACACAGCCTCACATATACCTCTAAATATTTAAAGATGGGTGGCGCCACTGAATGGGCTCAACAATTAACAGCATTGTCTCCTCTTGCAGAGTACCTGGGATCAACTACCAGCAACTATATGGTGGCCCATCTCCAGTTCCAGGGGATCAGACAGACAGACATACAGACAGTGATAAGGATGGCAGGCCTGCCTGGTCTTTCTTTCTTTCTTATCTTTTTAAAAAAATGTTTATTTATATATTTATTCATGTATTTATTAGATATAAGTACACTGTAGCTGTCTTCAGACACTCCAGAAGAGGGTGTCAGATTGTGGAGAATCTAAATCCCTCTTATGGTCTGCATATGATGTACATAAACACAGCCTCACATATACTTCTAAAAATTTAAAGATGGGTGGGGCCACTGAAAGGGCTCAACAATTAACAGCATTGTCTCCTCTTCCAGAGAACCTGGGATCAACTACCAGCAACTATATGGTGGCCCATCTCCAGTTTCAGGGTATCTGACAGATAGACAGACAGACAGACAGACAGACAGACAGACAAGGTGGCAGGCCTGCCTGGTCTTTCTTTCTTTCTTATTCTTTTTAAAAAATGTTTATTTATTTATTTATGTATTTATTAGATATAAGTACAATGTAGCTGTCTTCAGTCACTCCAGAAGAGGGTGTCAGATTCTGGAGAATCTATATCCCTCTTATGGTCTGCATATGATGTACATAAACACAGCCTCACATTTACTTCTAAAAATTTAAAGATGTGTGGGGCCAATGAAAGGGATCAACAATTAACAGCATTGTCTCCTCTTATAGAGAACATGGGATCAACTACCAGCAACTATATGGTGGCCCATCTCCAGTTCCAGGGGATCAGACAGACAGACAGACAGACAGACAGATAGAGTTAAGGATGGCAGGCCTACCTGGTCTTTCATTCTTTCTTATCCTTTTTAAAAAAATGTTTATTAATTTAAGTATGTATTTATTAGATGGAAGTACACTGTAGCTGTCTTCAAACACTCCCGAAGAGGGTGTCAGATTCTGGAGAATCTATATCCCTCTTATGGTCTGCATATGATGTACATGAACACATCCTCACATATACTTCTAAAAATTTAAAGATGGGTGGGGCCACTGAAAGGGCTCAACAATTAACAGCACTGACTCCTCTTCCAGAGAACCTGGGATCAACTACCAGCAATTATATGGTGGCCCATCTCCACTTCCAGGGGATCAGACAGACAGACAGATAGACAAACAAGGATGGCAGGCCTGCCTGGTCTCTCTTTCTTTATTATCCTTTTTAAAAAATGTTTATTTGTTTATTTATGAATTTATTAGATATAAGTACACTGTAGCTGTCTTCAGACACTCTAGAAGAGTGTGTCATCTTCTGGAGAATCTAAATCCCTCTTATGGTCTGCATATGATGTACATAAACACAGCCTCACATATACTTCTAAAAATTTAAAGATGGGTGGGGCCACTGAAAGGGCTCAACAATTAACAGCATTGTCTCCTCTTCCAGAGGACCTGGGATCAACTACCAGCAACTATATTGTGGCCCATCTCCAGTTCCAGGGGATCAGACAGACATACAGACAGACAGACAGACAAGGATTGCAGGCCTGCCTGGTTTTTCTTTCTTTCTTATACATTTTAAAAATGTTTATTTATTTATATATGTATTTCTTAGATATAAGTACACTGTAGCTTTCTTTAGACACTCCAGAGGAGGGTGTCAGATTCTGGAGAATCTAAATCCCTCTTATGGTCTGCATATGATGTACATAAACACAGCCTCACATATACTTCTAAAAATTTAAAGAAGGGTGGGGCCACTCTAAAAGCTCAACAATTAACAGCATTGTCTCCTCTTCCAGAGTACCTGGGATCAACTACCAGCAACTATATGGTGGCCCATCTCCAGTTCCAGGGGATCAGACAGACAGACATACAGACAGTGAAATGGATGGCAGGCCTGCCTGGTCTTTCTTTGTTTCTTATCCTTTTTAAAAAAATGTTTATTTATATATTTATTTATGTATTTATTAGATATAAGTACACTGTAGCTGTCTTCAGACACTCCAGAAGAAGGTGTCAGATTCTGGAGAATCTAAATCCCTCTTATTGTCTGCATATGATGTACATAAACACAGCCTCACATATACCTCTAAATATTTAAAGATGGGTGGCGCCACTGAAAGGGCTCAACAATTAACAGCATTGTCTCCTCTTCCAGAGTACCTGGGATCAACTACCAGCAACTATATGGTGGCCCATCTCCAGTTCCAGGGGATCAGACAGACAGATATACAGACAGTGAAAAGGATGGCAGGCCTGCCTGGTCTTTCTTTCTTTCTTATCCTTTTTAAAAAAAATGTTTATTTATATATTTATTTATGTATTTATTAGATATAAGTACACTGTAGCTGTCTTCAGACACTCCAAAAGAGGGTGTCAGATTCTGGAGAATCTAAATCCCTCTTATGGTCTGCATATGATGTACATAAACACAGCCTCACATATACTTCTAAAAATTTAAAGATGTGTGGGGCCACTGAGAGGGCTCAACAATTAACAGCATTGTCTCCTCTTTCAGAGAACCTGGGAAAAAATACCAGCACCTTATGGTGGCCCATCTCCAGTTCCAGTGGATCAGACAGACAGACAGACAGAGAGACAGAGATAAGGATGGCAGGCCTGCCTGGTCTTTCTTTATTTCTTATACTTTTTAAAAAATGTTTATTTATTTATTTATTTATTTATGTATTTATTAGATATAAGTACACTGTAGCTGTCTTCAAAC
Organism: Mus caroli; assembly: GCF_978045245.1. Taxonomy (NCBI): domain Eukaryota; kingdom Metazoa; phylum Chordata; class Mammalia; order Rodentia; family Muridae; genus Mus; species Mus caroli. The sequence continues at coordinate 291,113 of NW_028227351.1, forward strand.
ACTCCAGAAGAGGGTGTCAGATTCTGGAGAATCTAAATCCCTCTTATGGTCTGCATATGATGTACATAAACACAGCCTCACATATACTTCTAAATATTTAAAGATGGGTAGGGCCACTGATAGGGCTCAACAATTAACAGCCTTGTCTCCTCTTCCAGAGAACCTGGGATCAACTACCAGCAACTTTATGGTAGCCCAACTCCAGTTCCAGGGGATCACACAGACAGACAGACAGACAGAGATAAGGATGGCAGGCCTGCCTGGTCTTACTTTCTTTCTTATCATTTTTAAAAAATGTTTATTTATTTATTTATTTATTTATTTATTATATATAAGTACACTGTAGCTGTCTTCAGACACTCCAGTAGAGGGTGTCAGATTCTGGAGAATCTAAATCCTCTTATAATCTGAATATGATGTACATAAACACATCCTCACATAAACTTCTAAATATTTAAAGAAGTGTGGGGCCACTGAGAGGGCTCAACAATTAACCAAATTGTCTCCTCTTCCAGAGAACCTTGGATCAACTACCAGCACTACATGGTGGCCCATCTCCAGTTCCCGGGGATCAGATAGACAGACAGACAGACAGACAGACAGAGATATGGATGGCAGGCCTGCCTGGTCTTTCTTTCTTTCTTATACTTTTGAAAAAATGTTTATTTATTTATTTATTTATTTATTTATCTATTTATTTATTATATATAAGTACACTGTAGCTGTCTTCAGACACTCCAGAAGAGGGTGTCAGATTCTGGAGAATCTAAATCCCTCTTATGGTCTGCATATGATGTACATAAACACAGCCTCACATATACCTCTAAATATTTAAAGATGGGTGGCGCCACTGAAAGGGCTCAACAATTAACAGCATTGTCTCCTCTTGCAGAGTACCTGGGATCAACTACCAGCAACTATATGGTGGCCCATCTCCAGTTCCAGGGGATCAGACAGACAGACATACAGACAGTGATAAGAATGGAAGGCCTGCCTGGTCTTTCTTTCTTTCTTATCTTTTTAAAAAAATGTTTATTTATATATTTATTCATGTATTTATTAGATATAAGTACATTGTAGCTGTCTTCAGACACTCCAGAAGAGGGTGTCAGATTGTGGAGAATCTAAATCCCTCTTATGGTCTGCATATGATGTACATAAACACAGCCTCACATATACTTCTAAAAATTTAAAGATGTGTGGGGCCACTGAGAGGGCTCAACAATTAACAGCATTGTCTCCTCTTTCAGAGAACCTGGGATAAACTACCAGCACCTTATGGTGGCCCATCTCCAGTTCCAAGGGATCAGACAGACAGACAGACAGACTGACAGAGGTAAGGATGGAGGCCTGCCTGGTCTTTCTTTCTTTCTTATACTTTTAAGAAATGTTTATTAATTTAAGTATGTATTTATTAGATTTAAGTACAAGGTAGCTGTCTTCAGACACTCTAAAAGAGGGTGTCATCTTCTGGAGAATCTAAATCCCTCTTATGGTCTGCATATGATGTACATAAACACAGCCTCACATATATTTCTAAAAATTTAAAGATGGGTGGGCCCACTGAAAGGGCTCAACAATTAACAGCATTGTCTCTTCTTCCAGAGAACGTGGGATCAACTACCAGCAACTATATGGTGGCCCATCTCAAGTTCCAGGGGATAAGACAGACAGACAGACAGACAGACAGAGATAAGGATGGCAGGCCTGCCTGATTTTTCTTTCTTTCTTATCCTTTTAAAATAATGTTTATTTATTTATTTATTTATTTATTTATTTATTTATTTATTCATTTATTTATTTATTTATTTATGTATTTATTAGATGTAAGTACACTGTAGCTGTCTTCAGACTCTCCAGAAGAGGGTGTCAGATTCTGGAGAATCAATATCCCTCATATGGTCTGCATATGATGTACATGAACACAGCCTCACATATACTTCTAAAAATTTAAAGATGGGTGGGGCCACTGATAGGGCTCAACAATTAACAGCATTGTCTCCTCTTCCAGAGAACCTGGGATCAACTACCAGCAACTATATGGTGGCCCATCTCCAGTTATAGGGTATCTGACAGATAGACAGACAGACAGACAGACAGACAAGGTGGCAGGCCTGCCTGGTCTTTCTTTCTTTCTTATTCTTTTTAAAAAATGTTTATTTATTTATTTATGTATTTATTAGATATAAGTACAATGTAGCTGTCTTCAGTCACTCCAGAAGAGGGTGTCAGATTCTGGAGAATCTATATCCCTCTTATGGTCTGCATATGATGTACATAAACACAGCCTCACATATACTTCTAAAAATTTAAAGATGGGTGGGGCCACTGAAAGGGCTCAACAATTAACAGCACTGACTCCTCTTCCAGAGAACCTGGGATCAACTACCAGCAATTATATGGTGGCCCATCTCCAGTTCCAGGGGTTCAGACAGACAGACAGACAGACAAACAAGGATGGCAGGCCTGCCTGGTCTCTCTTTCTTTATTATCCTTTTTAAAAAATGTTTATTTGTTTATTTATGAATTTATTAGATATAAGTACACTGTAGCTGTCTTCAGACACTCTAGAAGAGTGTGTCATCTTCTGGAGAATCTAAATCCCTCTTATGGTCTGCATATGATGTACATAAACACAGCCTCACATATACTTCTAAAAATTTAAAGATGGGTGGCGCCACTGAAAGGGCTCAACAATTAACAGCATTGTCTCCTCTTCCAGAGTACCTTGGATCAACTACCAGCAACTATATGGTGGCCCATCTCCAGTTCCAGGGGATCAGACAGACAGACATACAGACCGTGAAAAGGATGGCAGGCCTGCCTGGTCTTACTTTCTTTCTTATCATTTTTAAAAAATGTTTATTTATTTATTTATTTATTTATTTATTTATTTATTATATATAAGTACACTGTAGCTGTCTTCAGACACTCCAGTAGAGGGTGTCAGATTCTGGAGAATCTAAATCCTCTTATAATCTGAATATGATGTACATAAACACAGCCTCACATAAACTTGTAAATATTTAAAGAAGTGTGGGGCCACTGAAAGTGCTCAACAATTAACCGAATTGTCTCCTCTTCCAGAGAACCTTGGATCAACTACCAGCACTATATGGTGGCCCATCTCCAGTTCCCGGGGATCAGATAGACAGACAGACAGACAGACAGACAGAGATATGGATGGCAGGCCTGCCTGGTCTTTCTTTCTTTCTTATACTTTTTAAAAAATGTTTATTTATTTATTTATTTATTTATCTATTTATTTATTAGATATAAGTACACTGTAGCTGTCTTCAGACACTCCAGAAGAGGGTGTCAGATTCTGGAGAATCTAAATCCCTCTTATGGTCTGCATATGATGTACATAAACACAGCCTCACATATACCTCTAAATATTTAAAGATGGGTGGCGCCACTGAAAGGGCTCAACAATTAACAGCATTGTCTCCTCTTGCAGAGTACCTGGGATCAACTACCAGCAACTATATGGTGGCCCATCTCCAGTTCCAGGGGATCAGACAGACAGACATACAGACAGTGATAAGGATGGCAGGCCTGCCTGGTCTTTCTTTCTTTCTTATCTTTTTAAAAAATGTTTATTTATATATTTATTCATGTATTTATTAGATATATGTACACTGGAGCTGTCTTCAGACACTCCAGAAGAGGGTGTCAGATTGTGGAGAATCTAAATCCCTCTTATGGTCTGCATATGATGTACATAAACACAGCCTCACATATACTTCTAAAAATTTAAAGATGTGTGGGGCCACTGAGAGGGCTCAACAATTAACAGCATTGTCTCCTCTTTCAGAGAACCTGGGATAAACTACCAGCAACTTATGGTGGCCCATCTCCAGTTCCAAGGGATCAGACAGACAGACAGACAGACTGACAGAGATAAGGATGGAGGCCTGCCTGGTCTTTCTTTCTTTCTTATACTTTTAAGAAATGTTTATTAATTTAAGTATGTATTTATTAGATTTAAGTACAAGGTAGCTGTCTTCAGACACTCTAAAAGAGGGTGTCATCTTCTGGAGAATCTAAATCCCTCTTATGGTCTGCATATGATGTACATAAACACAGCCTCACATATATTTCTAAAAATTTAAAGATGGGTGGGCCCACTGAAAGGGCTCAACAATTAACAGCATTGTCTCTTCTTCCAGAGAACGTGGGATCAACTACCAGCAACTATATGGTGGCCCATCTCAAGTTCCAGGGGATAAGACAGACAGACAGACAGACAGAGATAAGGATGGCAGGCCTGCCTGATTTTTCTTTCTTTCTTATCCTTTTTAAAAAATGTTTATTAATTAATTAATTTATTTATTCATTTATTCATTTATTCATTTATTCATTTATTTATGTATTTATTAGATGTAAGTACACTGTAGCTGTCTTCAGACTCTCCAGAAGAGCGTGTCAGATTCTGGAGAATCAATATCCCTCATATGGTCTGCATATGATGTACATGAACTCAGCCTCACATATACTTCTAAAAATTTAAAGATGGGTGGGGCCACTGAAAGGGCTCAACAATTAACAGCATTGTCTCCTCTTCCAGAGAACCTGGGATCAACTACCAGCAACTATATGGTGGCCCATCTCCAGTTTCAGGGTATCTGACAGATAGACAGACAGACAGACAGACAGACAAGGTGGCAGGCCTGCCTGGTCTTTCTTTCTTTCTTATTCTTTTTAAAAAATGTTTATTTATTTATTTATGTATTTATTAGATATAAGTACACTGTAGCTGTCTTCAAACACTCCCGAAGAGGGTGTCAGATTCTGGAGAATCTATATCCCTCTTATGGTCTGCATATGATGTACATGAACACAGCCTCACATATACTTCTAAAAATTTAAAGATGGGTGGGGCCACTGAAAGGGCTCAACAATTAACAGCACTGACTCCTCTTCCAGAGAACCTGGGATCAACTACCAGCAATTATATGGTGGCCCATCTCCAGTTCCAGGGGATCAGACAGACAGACAGACAGACAAACAAGGATGGCAGGCCTGCCTGGTCTCTCTTTCTTTATTACCCTTTTTTAAAAATGTTTATTTGTTTATTTATGAATTTATTAGATATAAGTACACTGTAGCTGTCTTCAGACACTCTAGAAGAGTGTGTCATCTTCTGGAGAATCTAAATCCCTCTTATGGTCTGCATATGATGTACATAAACACAGCCTCACATATACTTCTAAAAATTTAAAGATGGGTGGCGCCACTGAAAGGGCTCAACAATTAACAGCATTGTCTCCTCTTCCAGAGTACCTTGGATCAACTACCAGCAACTATATGGTGGCCCATCTCCAGTTCCAGGGGATCAGACAGACAGACATACAGACCGTGAAAAGGATGGCAGGCCTGCCTGGTCTTACTTTCTTTCTTATCATTTTTAAAAAATGTTTATTTATTTATTTATTTATTTATTTATTTATTTATTTATTTATTATATATAAGTACACTGTAGCTGTCTTCAGACACTCCAGTAGAGGGTGTCAGATTCTGGAGAATCTAAATCCTCTTATAATCTGAATATGATGTACATAAACACAGCCTCACATAAACTTCTAAATATTTAAAGAAGTGTGGGGCCACTGAAAGTGCTCAACAATTAACCGAATTGTCTCCTCTTCCAGAGAACCTTGGATCAACTACCAGCACTATATGGTGGCTCATCTCCAGTTCCCGGGGATCAGATAGACAGACAGACAGACAGACAGACAGAGATATGGATGGCAGGCCTGCCTGGTCTTTCTTTCTTTCTTATACTTTTTAAAAAATGTTTATTTATTTATTTATTTATTTATCTATTTATTTATTAGATATAAGTACACTGTAGCTGTCTTCAGACACTCCAGAAGAGGGTGTCAGATTCTGGAGAATCTAAATCCCTCTTATGGTCTGCATATGATGTACATGAACTCAGCCTCACATATACTTCTAAAAATTTAAAGATGGGTGGGGCCACTGAAAGGGCTCAACAATTAACAGCATTGTCTCCTCTTCCAGAGAACCTGGGATCAACTACCAGCAACTATATGGTGGCCCATCTCCAGTTTCAGGGTATCTGACAGATAGACAGACAGACAGACAGACAGACAAGGTGGCAGGCCTGCCTGGTCTTTCTTTCTTTCTTATTCTTTTTAAAAAATGTTTATTTATTTATTTATGTATTTATTAGATATAAGTACACTGTAGCTGTCTTCAAACACTCCCGAAGAGGGTGTCAGATTCTGGAGAATCTATATCCCTCTTATGGTCTGCATATGATGTACATGAACACAGCCTCACATATACTTCTAAAAATTTAAAGATGGGTGGGGCCACTGAAAGGGCTCAACAATTAACAGCACTGACTCCTCTTCCAGAGAACCTGGGATCAACTACCAGCAATTATATGGTGGCCCATCTCCAGTTCCAGGGGATCAGACAGACAGACAGACAGACAAACAAGGATGGCAGGCCTGCCTGGTCTCTCTTTCTTTATTACCCTTTTTTAAAAATGTTTATTTGTTTATTTATGAATTTATTAGATATAAGTACACTGTAGCTGTCTTCAGACACTCTAGAAGAGTGTGTCATCTTCTGGAGAATCTAAATCCCTCTTATGGTCTGCATATGATGTACATAAACACAGCCTCACATATACTTCTAAAAATTTAAAGATGGGTGGCGCCACTGAAAGGGCTCAACAATTAACAGCATTGTCTCCTCTTCCAGAGTACCTTGGATCAACTACCAGCAACTATATGGTGGCCCATCTCCAGTTCCAGGGGATCAGACAGACAGACATACAGACCGTGAAAAGGATGGCAGGCCTGCCTGGTCTTACTTTCTTTCTTATCATTTTTAAAAAATGTTTATTTATTTATTTATTTATTTATTTATTTATTTATTTATTTATTATATATAAGTACACTGTAGCTGTCTTCAGACACTCCAGTAGAGGGTGTCAGATTCTGGAGAATCTAAATCCTCTTATAATCTGAATATGATGTACATAAACACAGCCTCACATAAACTTGTAAATATTTAAAGAAGTGTGGGGCCACTGAAAGTGCTCAACAATTAACCGAATTGTCTCCTCTTCCAGAGAACCTTGGATCAACTACCAGCACTATATGGTGGCCCATCTCCAGTTCCCGGGGATCAGATAGACAGACAGACAGACAGACAGACAGAGATATGGATGGCAGGCCTGCCTGGTCTTTCTTTCTTTCTTATACTTTTTAAAAAATGTTTATTTATTTATTTATTTATTTATCTATTTATTTATTAGATATAAGTACACTGTAGCTGTCTTCAGACACTCCAGAAGAGGGTGTCAGTTTCTGGAGAATCTAAATCCCTCTTATGGTCTGCATATGATGTACATAAACACAGCCTCACATATACCTCTAAATATTTAAAGATGGGTGGCGCCACTGAAAGGGCTCAACAATTAACAGCATTGTCTCCTCTTGCAGAGTACCTGGGATCAACTACCAGCAACTATATGGTGGCCCATCTCCAGTTCCAGGGGATCAGACAGACAGACATACAGACAGTGATAAGGATGGCAGGCCTGCCTGGTCTTTCTTTCTTTCTTATCTTTTTAAAAAATGTTTATTTATATATTTATTCATGTATTTATTAGATATATGTACACTGGAGCTGTCTTCAGACACTCCAGAAGAGGGTGTCAGATTGTGGAGAATCTAAATCCCTCTTATGGTCTGCATATGATGTACATAAACACAGCCTCACATATACTTCTAAAAATTTAAAGATGTGTGGGGCCACTGAGAGGGCTCAACAATTAACAGCATTGTCTCCTCTTTCAGAGAACCTGGGATAAACTACCAGCAACTTATGGTGGCCCATCTCCAGTTCCAAGGGATCAGACAGACAGACAGACAGACTGACAGAGATAAGGATGGAGGCCTGCCTGGTCTTTCTTTCTTTCTTATACTTTTAAGAAATGTTTATTAATTTAAGTATGTATTTATTAGATTTAAGTACAAGGTAGCTGTCTTCAGACACTCTAAAAGAGGGTGTCATCTTCTGGAGAATCTAAATCCCTCTTATGGTCTGCATATGATGTACATAAACACAGCCTCACATATATTTCTAAAAATTTAAAGATGGGTGGGCCCACTGAAAGGGCTCAACAATTAACAGCATTGTCTCTTCTTCCAGAGAACGTGGGATCAACTACCAGCAACTATATGGTGGCCCATCTCAAGTTCCAGGGGATAAGACAGACAGACAGACAGACACAGATAAGGATGGCAGGCCTGCCTGATTTTTCTTTCTTTCTTATCCTTTTTAAAAAATGTTTATTAATTAATTAATTTATTTATTCATTTATTCATTTATTCATTTATTCATTTATTCATTTATTTATGTATTTATTAGATGTAAGTACACTGTAGCTGTCTTCAAACACTCCCGAAGAGGGTGTCAGATTCTGGAGAATCTATATCCCTCTTATGGTCTGCATATGATGTACATGAACACAGCCTCACATATACTTCTAAAAATTTAAAGATGGGTGGGGCCACTGAAAGGGCTCAACAATTAACAGCACTGACTCCTCTTCCAGAGAACCTGGGATCAACTACCAGCAATTATATGGTGGCCCATCTCCAGTTCCAGGGGATCAGACAGACAGACAGACAGACAAACAAGGATGGCAGGCCTGCCTGGTCTCTCTTTCTTTATTACCCTTTTTTAAAAATGTTTATTTGTTTATTTATGAATTTATTAGATATAAGTACACTGTAGCTGTCTTCAGACACTCTAGAAGAGTGTGTCATCTTCTGGAGAATCTAAATCCCTCTTATGGTCTGCATATGATGTACATAAACACAGCCTCACATATACTTCTAAAAATTTAAAGATGGGTGGCGCCACTGAAAGGGCTCAACAATTAACAGCATTGTCTCCTCTTCCAGAGTACCTTGGATCAACTACCAGCAACTATATGGTGGCCCATCTCCAGTTCCAGGGGATCAGACAGACAGACATACAGACCGTGAAAAGGATGGCAGGCCTGCCTGGTCTTACTTTCTTTCTTATCATTTTTAAAAAATGTTTATTTATTTATTTATTTATTTATTTATTTATTTATTTATTTATTTATTATATATAAGTACACTGTAGCTGTCTTCAGACACTCCAGTAGAGGGTGTCAGATTCTGGAGAATCTAAATCCTCTTATAATCTGAATATGATGTACATAAACACAGCCTCACATAAACTTGTAAATATTTAAAGAAGTGTGGGGCCACTGAAAGTGCTCAACAATTAACCGAATTGTCTCCTCTTCCAGAGAACCTTGGATCAACTACCAGCACTATATGGTGGCCCATCTCCAGTTCCCGGGGATCAGATAGACAGACAGACAGACAGACAGACAGAGATATGGATGGCAGGCCTGCCTGGTCTTTCTTTCTTTCTTATCCTTTTTAAAAAATGTTTATTTATTTATTTATCTATTTATTTATTAGATATAAGTACACTGTAGCTGTCTTCAGACACTCCAGAAGAGGGTGTCAGATTCTGGAGAATCTAAATCCCTCTTATGGTCTGCATATGATGTACATAAACACAGCCTCACATATACCTCTAAATATTTAAAGATGGGTGGCGCCACTGAAAGGGCTCAACAATTAACAGCATTGTCTCCTCTTGCAGAGTACCTGGGATCAACTACCAGCAACTATATGGTGGCCCATCTCCAGTTCCAGGGGATCAGACAGACAGACATACAGACAGTGATAAGGATGGCAGGCCTGCCTGGTCTTTCTTTCTTTCTTATCTTTTTAAAAAATGTTTATTTATATATTTATTCATGTATTTATTAGATATATGTACACTGGAGCTGTCTTCAGACACTCCAGAAGAGGGTGTCAGATTGTGGAGAATCTAAATCCCTCTTATGGGCTGCATATGATGTACATAAACACAGCCTCACATATACTTCTAAAAATTTAAAGATGTGTGGGGCCACTGAGAGGGCTCAACAATTAACAGCATTGTCTCCTCTTTCAGAGAACCTGGGATAAACTACCAGCAACTTATGGTGGCCCATCTCCAGTTCCAAGGGATCAGACAGACAGACAGACAGACTGACAGAGATAAGGATGGAGGCCTGCCTGGTCTTTCTTTCTTTCTTATACTTTTAAGAAATGTTTATTAATTTAAGTATGTATTTATTAGATTTAAGTACAAGGTAGCTGTCTTCAGACACTCTAAAAGAGGGTGTCATCTTCTGGAGAATCTAAATCCCTCTTATGGTCTGCATATGATGTACATAAACACAGCCTCACATATATTTCTAAAAATTTAAAGATGGGTGGGCCCACTGAAAGGGCTCAACAATTAACAGCATTGTCTCTTCTTCCAGAGAACGTGGGATCAACTACCAGCAACTATATGGTGGCCCATCTCAAGTTCCAGGGGATAAGACAGACAGACAGACAGACAGAGATAAGGATGGCAGGCCTGCCTGATTTTTCTTTCTTTCTTATCCTTTTTAAAAAATGTTTATTAATTAATTAATTTATTTATTCATTTATTCATTTATTCATTTATTCATTTATTCATTTATTCATTTATTTATGTATTTATTAGATGTAAGTACACTGTAGCTGTCTTCAAACACTCCCGAAGAGGGTGTCAGATTCTGGAGAATCTATATCCCTCTTATGGTCTGCATATGATGTACATGAACACAGCCTCACATATACTTCTAAAAATTTAAAGATGGGTGGGGCCACTGAAAGGGCTCAACAATTAACAGCACTGACTCCTCTTCCAGAGAACCTGGGATCAACTACCAGCAATTATATGGTGGCCCATCTCCAGTTCCAGGGGATCAGACAGACAGACAGACAGACAAACAAGGATGGCAGGCCTGCCTGGTCTCTCTTTCTTTATTATCCTTTTTAAAAAATGTTTATTTGTTTATTTATGAATTTATTAGATATAAGTACACTGTAGCTGTCTTCAGACACTCTAGAAGAGTGTGTCATCTTCTGGAGAATCTAAATCCCTCTTATGGTCTGCATATGATGTACATAAACACAGCCTCAGATATACTTCTAAAAATTTAAAGATGGGTGGGGCCACTGAAAGGGCTCAACAATTAACAGCATTGTCTCCTCTTCCAGAGGACCTGGGATCAACCTCCAGCAACTATATTGTGGCCCATCTCCAGTTCCAGGGGATCAGACAGACATACAGACAGACAGACAGACAAGGATTGCAGGCCTGCCTGGTTTTTCTTTCTTTCTTATACATTTTAAAAATGTTTATTTATTTATATATGTATTTCTTAGATATAAGTACACTGTAGCTTTCTTTAGACACTCCAGAGGAGGGTGTCAGATTCTGGAGAATATAAATCCCTCTTATGGTCTGCATATGATGTACATAAACACAGCCTCACATATACTTCTAAATATTTAAAGAAGTGTGGGGCCACTGAAAGGGCTCAACAATTAAGAGCATTGTCTCCTCTTCCAGAGTACCTGGGATCAACTACCAGCAACTATATGGTGGCCCATCTCCAGTTCTAGGGGATCAGACAGACAGACATACAGACAGTGAAAAGGATGGCAGGCCTGCCTGGTCTTTCTTTGTTTCTTATCCTTTTTAAAAAAATGTTTATTTATATATTTAATCATGTATTTATTAGATATAAGTACACTGTAGCTGTCTTCAGACACTCCAGAAGAGGGTCTCAGATTCTGGAGAATCTAAATCCCTCTTATGGTCTGCATATGATGTACATAAACACAGCCTCACATATACCTCTAAATATTTAAAGATGGGTGGCGCCACTGAAAGGGCTCAACAATTAAGAGCATTGTCTCCTCTTCCAGAGTACCTGGGATCAACTACCAGCAACTATATGGTGGCCCATCTCCAGTTCCAGGGGATCAGACAGACAGACATACAGACAGTGAAAAGGATGGCAGGCCTGCCTGGTCTTTCTTTGTTTCTTATCCTTTTTAAAAAAATGTTTATTTATATATTTATTCATGTATTTATTAGATATAAGTACACTGTAGCTGTCTTCAGACACTCCAGAAGAGGGTCTCAGATTCTGGAGAATCTAAATCCCTCTTATGGTCTGCATATGATGTACATAAACACAGCCTCACATATACTTCTAAAAATTAAAAATGGGTGGGGCCACTGAAAGGGCTCAACAATTAACAGCATTGTCTCCTCTTCCAGAGAACCTGGGATCAACTACCAGCAACTACAAGGTGGCCCATCTCCAGTTCCAGGGGATCAGACAGACAGACAGACAGACAGAGATTAGGATGGCAGGCCTGCCTGGTCTTTCTTTCTTTCTTATCCTTTTAAAATAATGTTTATTTATTTATTTATATTTATTTATATATGTATTTATTAGATTTAAGTACACTGTAGCTGTCTTCAGACACTCCAGAAGAGGGTGTCAGATTCTGGAGAATCTAAATCCCTCTTATGGTCTGCATATGATGTACATAAACACAGCCTAACATATACTTCTAAAAATTTAAAGATAGTTGGAGCCACTGAAAGGGCTCAATAATTAACAGCATTGTCTCCTCTTCCAGAGAACCTGGGATCAACTAACTGCAACTATATGGTGGCCCATCTCCAGTTCCAAGGGATCAGACAGACTGACAGACAGACAGACTGACAGAGATAAGGATGGCAGGCCTGCCTGGTCTTTCTTTCTTTCTTATCCTTTTTAAAAAATGTTTATTTATTTATTTATATGTTTATTAGATATAAGTACACTGTAGCCGTCTTCAGACACTCCAGAAGAAGGTGTCAGATTCTGGAGAATCTAAATCCCTCTTATTGTCTGCATATGATGTACATAAACACAGCCTCACGTTTACTTCTTAAAATTTAAAGGTGGGGGGGGGCCACTGAAAGGGCTCAGCAATTAACAGCATTATCTCCTCTTACAGAGAACCTGGGATCAACTACCTGCAACTATATGGTGGCCCATCTCCACTCCCAGGGGATCAGACAGACAGACAGACAGACAAGGATAAGGATGGCAGGCCTGCCTGGTCTTTCTTTCTTTCTTATACTTTTTAAAAAAATTGTATTTATTTATGTATTTATTAGATATAAGTACACTGTAGCTGTCTTCAGACACTCCAGAAGAGGGTGTCTGATTCTGATGAATCTAAATCCCTCTTCTGGTCTCCATATGATGTACATAAACACAGCCTCACATACACTTCTAAAAATTTAAAGATGGGTAGGGCCACTGATAGGGCTCAACAATTAACAGCATTGTCTCCTCTTCCAGTGAACCTGGGATCAACTACCAGCAACTATATGGTAGCCCATCTCCAGTTCCAGGGGATCAGACAGACAGACAGACAGACAGACAGAGATAAGGATGGCAGGCCTGCCTGGTCTTACTTTCTTTCTTATCCTTTTTAAAAAATGTTTATTTATTTATTTATTTATTTATTTATTTATTTATTTATTATATATAAGTACACTGTAGCTGTCTTCAGACACTCCAGTAGAGGGTGTCAGATTCTGGAGAATCTAAATCCTCTTATAATCTGAATATGATGTACATAAACACAGCTCACATATACTTCTAAATATTTAAAGAAGTGTGGGGCCACTGAAAGGGCTCAACAATTAAGAGCATTGTCTCCTCTTCCAGAGAACCTTGTATCAACTACCAGCAACTATATGGTGGCCCATCTCCAGTTCCAGGGGGTCAGACAGACAGACAGACAGACAGACAGAGATAAGGATGGCAGGCCTGCCTGGTCTTACTTTCTTTCTTATCCTTTTTAAAAAATGTTTATTTATTTATTTATTTATTTATTACATATAAGTACACTGTAGCTGTCTTCAGACACTCCAGTAGAGGGTGTCAGATTCTGGAGAATCTAAATCCTCTTATAATTTGAATATGATGTACATAAACACAGCCTCACATATACTTCTAAATATTTAAAGAAGTGTGCGGCCACTGAAAGGGCTCAACAATTAAGAGCATTGTCTTCTCTTCCAGAGAACCTTGGATCAACTACCAGCAACTATATGGTGGCCCATCTCCAGTTCCCGGGGATCAGATAGACAGACAGACAGACAGGCAGAGATATGGATGGCAGGCCTGCCTGGTCTTTCTTTCTTATCCTTTTTAAAAATGTTTATTTATTTATTTATTTATTTATTTATGTATTTAGTAGATATAAGTACACTGTAGCTGTTCACACACTACAGAAGAGGGTGTCAGATTCTGGAGAATCTAAATCCCTCTTATGGTCTGCATATGATGTACATAAACACAGCCTCACATATACTTCTAAAAATTTAAAGAAGGGTGGGGCCACTCTAAAAGCTCAACAATTAACAGCATTGTCTCCTCTTCCAGAGTACCTGGGATCAACTACCAGCAACTATATGGTGGCTCATCTCCAGTTCCAGGGGATTAGACAGACAGACATACAGAGAGTGATAAGGATGGCAGGCCTGCCTGGGGAGGGGCCAACTGTGGCCGCCGTCCCTCCTTTGGCTTCCCCCTGGAGTCTGCCCGCACTCCCTTGTGTCTGCGCGCCCGCCGTGGGGCACACAGAGAAGTTCCCCCGCCCTGCCGCGCAGGCGCCTTGCGTTTCCAAAGCTCGGGAGGCCGCCGTTGCCTCTGGCCAAGAGAGCTCCGTGGATGCCTGTGTGTGGGGTGGCGGACGCCGCCGCCTCCGGGGGCTCAAGCCATGCCGGAAAACAAGTGGTTAAATTCCCCCTCCCTGCCAGTGTTTGTTTGCCACTCCCACATTTCGCCGTGGCACGGCGGAGACTCGGCGCTTGGCTCCTCCCTGTCCATTCGCCGTTACTGAGAAAATCCTGGTTAGTTTCTTTCCCTCCGCTGACTAGTATGCTTGAGTTCAGCGGGTTGCCGCGTCTGATCTGAGGACGCCACAAGGTTCCCTGGTTGCTTCTCATTTCCCTGTCCCCTGTATCCTGTCTCTTGTTAACTGTTAACAGAAAAAATTGTGTTCATTTTGAGATATCAGTGTGCAGCCAGATGTAAGAGCTGCACCCCCTTCTCTGCCCCGTGTGTTTTCTCTTCTCAGGCATCGCCCTGAGCTGCTAGCAGTGAATCTGTTTTAAGCTCCGGTGAGGGAGATATACAAGGTAAGGAGCACCTACGAGTCTAACTGCCAGGCTCTGATGAAGGATAGAGGTCTGCAAAGAAGAACTGAGAGCAAAGCTTCAGCAGACTCAAAAGAAATAGGTTAACAGTAAAAAGAGGTAAACTATGAAAAAAGTTAAGTGACAGAATATAGATGTAATAATTAGATAACATTCAAAGTAAGCAAAGACAAGAAAGAGATATATATAGATAGAAAGAGAGACATTATATGAGATCTCCATTGCAGTTAAGAAATAGGAGCAAAGAGAGATAAATGACAAAGACTAGAACCTAGCAAAGTGACACTTGCTAATAATACTAGCACTTAGAGATGATCTGTAAGAAATAAGGAGCCAGAAAATTTTCTAAAAAAGATAAGAGAAATGAAATGCTGGTCACAAACGTCATGGAAACTAGAAAACTTAGTACCTGGCAACAAGAAAAAAGAAAGCTTTTGGCTAAAGATCAGAGTGTTTGCTGTTGAAAAAGAAGAGCACTGGGTGAGAGACTGTCCTAACAAAAAGAAGAGGAGCCCCCCCCCCCTCAAGACAAAACCCTTCACCTGTTCGTGGCTATAAGTAAAGAGACTGGTGGCCTACCTGTTGATGCAGCTAAAAAGAGACTGTGTTTTCATATTCCTCCACTGACCAATGCAAAGCAAGTTTAAAAGGTCCCTGGACACTACAGGTCTTTGCAAACTGTGGATTCCAGGTTTTGCTGCATTAAAAAGATAAACAGCCCTTCGTATAAGAAATAAAGAACAACCTTGGATGGCCTTAGATGCTATTGAGACTGCCCTAATGTTGTCCCCAACTTTGGGACTCCTAAATGTGACTGAGAACAAAAGTATTGCCAAAGAGGTTCTTACTCAGAAATTGGGACCCTAAAAGACCAGTGGCACTTGGAAAAATTAGACCTGGTGACTGAGGGATGGCCTGCTTGTCTGCACATAATGGCTTTTGGTCAGGGACACATGATCCAATTGTTTCCCTGACTGATGGACACATTATTAGAGCTTTTTGTTGACAGAACAAGTGACCTTCACTTCCCCTGCTAACCTGCTGAGTCTTCACCTACTCATCACTGCTCTGACATTCTAGCAGAAGGAACTTTGGCTCAGAAGGCTGAACTCCTGGCGCTAACCCAAGCCCTGCGGTTGGCTAAAGGCAGAGACATCAAAGACAAAGAAGAAATTCTGGCCCTCCTAGAAGCTCCTGAATGAACTGGGTGAGTTGGGGTATCGGGTATCGGCTAAGAAAGCTCAGTTACCGAGGTGCCAAAACGACGGAAAGCGGTGGCTCACCGAAGCCAAGAAAAAAGACTGTGATGCTGATCCCAACCCCCACCACCCCGCGCCAAGTACGTGAGTTTCTGGGGACGGTGGGCTTTTGCAGACTCTGGACTAAAGAAAAAGTCCCATTCACCTGGACTGAGAAACACCAAAAAGCCTTTGACAGCATAAAGGCAGCCCTGCTTGCAGCCCCCGCTCTGGCTTTGCCAGATTTGACTAAGCCTTTTACCTTATATGTTGATGAGCTGCAATGGCCCTGCTTGTTAAAGACCCTGACAAGCTTACCCTGGGTCAGCATGTGACTATACCCACTACCAGAATTTGTTGCTGAATGATTGAGTAACTTTTGCTCCACCTGCCATCCTCAATCCTGCCACCTCCCCTTGGCGGATGACTCCACTCCTGTACATCAATGTGCTGATGAAACTGGAACAAGGAGAGATCTGACTGATCAGCCTTGGTGTGCCTGCCTGGTACACGGATGGCAGCAGCTTTGTCACAGGAGCAGCAGTAGCAGATGGAAAGCAGCTCATATCCATGGGGCCACCTACCAACAGAGGGGGCTACTTACCTCAGCAGGTAAAGATCAAATCAGCCTTGGCCTGAAAGTTTAAACTGGTACAAGGATGGCAGTGGCCTCATGGTTAAAGGTAAGCGGAAGGCGGGGACAGCAGTGCAGCAGTGGACAAAAAGCAGGTGATCTAGGCCAGCAGCCTCCCTAAAGGGACTTCAGCCCAGAAAGCTGAACTTGTGGTTTTGATACAAGCTTTATAAATGACACTGACAGCAGGTATGCTTTTGCCACTGTATGGAACAATACAAACAAAGAAAGCTGTTGACATTTGCAGAAGACGTTCTCAATATGGATAAATGAGACTGCTCACATAGTCATCAAGAAGATTATTAACGAAAATTTTTCCAAGGTTCAGAGTGCCAAAGGCAATAGTGTCAGATAATGGCCCTGCTTTGTTGCCCAGGTAAGTCAGGGTGTGGCCAAGCATTTAGAGGTCAAATAAAAATTACATTGTGTGTATAGACCTCAGAGCTCAGGATAGATAAAAATTAGTCTAAAACTCTAAGACAGACCTTGATAAAATTAATCGTGGAGACTGGCATGGACTTGGTGTTCCTTCCCTATGCCCTATTTCTTGATTCAGTTTTACTCTGTTTAAGATCCTTTATGAGACTCCTATGCCCATCACTGTCTTAACCTATGTTGTTAAACTAGCTATTGAGACTGACGGTAAAGACTGGGTGACCCTCCTTCCCTTTGTGCTTCTCAGAGTCCGAAACACACCTGGACGTTTCGGTCTTACTTCTTATGAAATTCTACATGGGGGACCGCCCCCCCTTGACTAAGTCTAGCAGGATATTGGATCCCTGTGTTGACTCTTTCTACACCCTGCTCTGTTGCCCAGCTCCAGCAAACAGACCCAACGACTAAAAAGAAAAAGATGGGGAGCCCCGAGGATGACCTAATTGGAATCCCATTCCCAGATCACAGCAGCGAGCTCCTGAGCTGCCTAAACGAGCAGCGCCAGCTGGGTCATCTGTGCGACCTCACCATCAGGACACAGGGTTTTGAGTACCAAACCCACAGGGCTGTGCTGGCTGCCTGTAGCCACTACTTCAAGAGGCTCTTTACAGAAGAGAGAGAGAGAACAGTAATAAAAACAGAGAGTGTTGAAACGGCTTCTGGGGGAGCAAAAGCCAGTGTGTGTGAGCTGAACTTTGTAGGGCCGGAGGCCCTAAGTGCCCTGCTCGAGTTTGCTTACACAGCCACACTGACCACCAGCAACGCCAATGTGCCGGCTGTACTCCAAGCTGCTCGGCTACTGGAAATCCCATGTGTCGTCACTACTTGCTTGGAGATTTTGCAAGGCAGTGGACTGGAAGCCCCCAGCCCAGATAAAGATGACTGTGAGCGAGCCCGACAGTACCTGGAGGCTTTTGCCACTGCCACCCCCACAGCCTCAACCTCAAAAATGCTCAACCCACCAGGCTACGGGCTGGCCCAGAGTAACGAACCTCCACTATCATCAGAAGAGCTGGGCTCAGATGAAGATCTCATTGACCCTGACCTGAGGGCTTACCTAAGTTCGCTGCACCAGGATGCCCTGACACCAGGCCTAAATGACCAAAACAAGCTAGTGCCTAAACGCCTTTCACAGATGCCCCAAGAGTGCCCAGTCTGTCACAAGATAATCCACGGGGCAGGCAAACTGCCTCGGCACATAAGGACCCACAATGGTGAAAAGCCTTTTGCCTGTGAGGTCTGCGGTATCCGCTTCACCAGGAATGATAAGCTGAAGATCCACATGCGAGAGCACACAGGAGAGCGACCCTACTCATGCCCCCACTGTCCAGCCCGCTTCCTGCATAACTACGACCTCAAAAACCATATGCATCTGCACACAGGGGGCCGGCTCTATGAATGCCACCTGTGCCACAAGGCCTACGCTAAGGAAGGCCATCTACAGCGCCATCTAAAAAATCAGAACTACCACAAAAATAATGTGGCCATCTCATCCCCTGCTGGACACGACCTCCCCAATGGCCACATAGACTAAGAGCTTTCTTAAGTTTTAGAACTAATCCTAATATGACTCAATCCTGTTGGTTATGTACAGCTATGGATGTTGATCTTAGAACTATAAAACGGTCTATTTTTGACTTCCCTGTCCAAAGTGATGTTACAAAACAGAAAGAGATTGGACTCTTTGGAGGGGGATAAATGCAGGACTCGCTCTAAGATTAGAGCTATTCACTAAAAGAAGGGGGGAATGAAAGAAGAAAAGCTGAACTCTCCATGAACTCTCCAACTCAGAGTTCTCTTACCCCTCCCATCTAGAGGTTGTTCCCGGAACACACCTGAACTTTTTACCTCAGAGTACATTCTTGAACTCTTCACCCCAGAGTCCGACCCCTCCCAAGTGAGAACGGTTCCAGGAGCATTTCTGAGATAAGGGTCTCCTGGAGCGAACTCAGTCCAACCCCTCCTAACTGAAGACTGTTCCAAGAACATTTTTGAGATAGGGGCCTCCTGGTACTACCCCAGAATGTTCCAATAGATCGAGTACATTGCCAAAATATAGGACACGACCCCTTGGTTATGTAAAGCTCCTTGGCAGAACACCTTGGTGACGTAAAACTTGTACTTTTCTCCTTACCCTTCTCCTATAAAAGCCTGTGACAAGTCTGGGCCTAATGCCGAATCTCCTCTGCACCTTGCTGGCTGCATGAGTTTCGACCCCAGATATCTGGTATATGTGCTTTTTGTGTGCTTTCTTGTCGTTGCTGTATTAAATCTTACTCTCTATACATCTTAAGTTCGGTCTCAGTGTCTTCTTGGGTGCGCGGCTGACCCGAGGCTTGAGTAAGTGCCTCCCTTTGGGAGTCCTGGAGTCTTTCACTACCAGCAACAAAATGGTGGCCCATCTCCAGTTCCAGGAGATCAGACAGACAGACAAACAGAGAGACAGACAGACAGACAAAGATAAGGATTGCAGCCCTGCCTGTTCTTTCTTTCTTTCTTATCCTTTTTAAAAAATGTTTATTTATTTATTTATTTATTTATTTATTTATTTATTAGATATAAGTACACTGTAGCTATCTTCAGATACTCCAAAAGAGGGTGTCAGATTCTGGAGAATCTAAATCCCTCTTATGGTCTGCATATGATGTACATAAACACAGCCTCACATATACTTCTAAAAATTTAAAGATGGGTGGGGCCAAGAAAGGGATCAACAATAAACAGCATTGTCTCCTCTTCCAGAGAACCTTGGATAAACTACCAGCAACTATATGGTGGCCCATCTCCAGTTCCAGGGTATCAGACAGACAGACAGACAGACAGAGATAAGAATGGAGGCCTGCCTGGTCTTTCTTTCTTTCTTATACTTTAAAAAAAATGTTTATTTATTTATTTATTTATTTACGTATTTATTACATATAACTACACTGTAGCTGTCTTCAGACACTCCAGAAGAGGGTGCCAGATTCTGGAGAATCTAAATCCCTCTTATGGTCTGCATATGATGTACATAAACACAGCCTCACATATACTTCTAAAAATTTAAAGATGTGTGGGGGCACTGAAAGGGCTCAAAAATTAACAGCATTGTCTCCTATAACAGAGAACCTGGGATCAACTACCAGCAACTATATGGTGGCCCATCTCCAGTTCCAGGGGATCAGGCAGACAAAGAGACAGACAGACAAGGGTGGCAGTCCTACCTGGTTTTTCTTTCTTTCTTATCCTTTTTAAAAAATGTTTATTTATTTATTTATGTATTTATAAGATATAAGTACACTGTAGCTGTCTTCAGACACTCCAGAAGAGGGTGTCAGATTCTGGAGAATATAAATCCCTCTTATGGTCTGCATATGATGGACATAAACACAGATTCACATACACTTCTAAAAATTTAAGATGGGTGGGGCCACTGAAAGGGCTCAACAATTAACAGCATTGTCTCTTCTTCCAGAAAACCTGGGATCAACTACCAGCAACTATATGGTGGCCCATCTCCAGTTCCAGGGGATCAGACAGACAGACAGACAGACAGAGATAAGGAGGGCAGGCCTGCCTGGTTTTTCTTTCTTTCTTATCCTTTTAAAATAATGTTTATTTATTTATTTATTTATTTATTTATTTATTTATTTATTTATGTATTTATTAGATATAAGTACACTATAGTTGTCTTCAGACACTCCAGAAGAGGGTGTCAGATTCTGGAGAATCTAAATCCCTCTTATGGTCTGCATATGATGTACATAAACACAGCCCAACATATACTTCTAAAAATTTAAAGATAGGTGGAGCCACTGAAAGGGCTCAACAATTAACAGCATTGTCTCTTCTTCCAGAGAACCTGGGAACAACTAACAGCAACTATATAGTGGCCCATCTCCAGTTCCAATGGATCAGACAGACAGACAGACTGACAGAGATAAGGATGGAGGCCTGCCTGGTCTTTCTTTCTTTCTTATACTTTTAAAAAATGTTTATTAATTTAAGTATGTATTTATTAGATATAAGTACACTTTAGCTGTCTTCAGACACTCTAGAAGAGGGTGTCATCTTCTGGGTAATCTAAATCCCTCTTATGGTCTGCATATGATGTACATAAACACAGCCTCACATATACTTCTAAAAATTTAAAGAAGTGTGGGCCCACTGAAAGGGCTCAACAATTAACAGCATTGTCTCCTCTTCCAGAGAACCTTGGATAAACTACCAGCAACTATATGGTGGCCCATCTCCAGTTCCAGGGTATCAGACAGACAGACAGACAGACAGAGATAAGAATGGAGGCCTGCCTGGTTTTTCTTTCTTTCTTATAATTTAAAAAAATGTTTATTTATTTATTTATTTATTTATTTATTTATTTATTACATATAAGTACACTGTAGCTGTCTTCAGACACTCCAGAAGAGGGTGCCAGATTCTGGAGAATCTAAATCCCTCTTATGGTCTGCATATGATGTACATAAACACAGCCTCACATATACTTCTAAAAATTTAAAGAAGTGTGGGCCCACTGAAAGGGCTCAACAATTAACAGCATTGTCTCCTCTTCCAGAGATCCTTGGATGAACTACAAGCAACTATATGGTGGCCCATCTCAAGTTCCAGGGGATAAGACAGACAGACAGACAGACAGAGATAAGGATGGCAGGCCTGCCTGATTTTTCTTTATTTGTTATCCTTTTTAAAAAATGTTCATTTATTTATTTATTTATTCATTTATTTATTTATTTATTTATGAATTTATTAGATATAAGTACACTGTAGCTGTCTTCAGACTCTCCAGAAGAGGGTGTCAGATTCTGGAGAATCAATATCCCTCTTATGGTCTGCATATGATGTACATGAACACAGCCTCACATATACTTCTAAAAATTTAAAGATGGGTGGGGCCACTGAAAGGGCTCAACAATTAACAGCATTGTCTCCTCTACCAGAGAACCTGGGATCAACTACCAGGAACTATATGGTGGCCCATCTCCAGTTCCAGGGGATCAGACAGACAGACAGACATACAGACAGATAGAGTTAAGGATGGAAGGCCTACCTGGTCTTTCATTCTTTCTTATCCTTTTTAAAAAATGTTTATTAATTTAAGTATGTATTTATTAGATATAAGTACACTGTAGCTCTCTTCAAACACTCCCGAAGAGGGTGTCAGATTCTGGAGAATCTATATCCCTCTTATGGTCTGCATATGATGTACATGAACACAGCCTCACATATACTTCTAAAAATTTATAGATGGGTGGGGCCACTGAAAGGGCTCAACAATTAACAGCACTGACTCCTCTTCCAGAGAACATGGGATCAACTACCAGCATTTATATGGTGGCCCATCTCTAGTTCCAGGGGAACAGACAGACAGACAGACAGACAAGGATGGCAGGCTTGCCTGGTCTCTCTTTCTTTATTATCCTTTTTTAAAAATGTTTATTTGTTTATTTATGAATTTATTAGATATAAGTACACTGTAGCAGTCTTCAGACAGTCTAGAAGAGTGTGTCATCTTCTGGAGAATAAATCCCTCTTATGGTCTGCATATGATGTATATAAACACAACCTCACATATACTTCTAAAAATGTAAAGATGGGTGAGCCCACTGAAATGACTCAACAATTAACAGCATTGTCTCTTCTTCCAGAGAACGTGGGATAAACTACCAGCAACTATATGGTGGCCCATTTTAAGTTCCAGGGGATAAGACAGACATACAGACAGACAGAGATAAGGATGGCAGGCCTGCCTGATTTTTCTTTCTTTCTTATCCTTTTTAAAAAAGGTTTATTTATTTATTTATTTATTCATTTATTTATTTATTTATTTATTTATTAGATATAAGTACACTGTAGCTGTCTTCAGGCACTCCAGAAGAGGGTGTCAGATTCTGGAGAATCTATATCCCTCCTATGGTCTGCATATGATGTACATGAACACAGCCTCACATATACTTCTAAAAATTTAAAGATGGGTGGGGCCACTGAAAGGACTCAACAATTAACAGCATTGTCTCCTCTTCCAGAGAACCTGGAATCAACTACCATCAACTATATGGTGGCTCATCTCCAGTTCCAGGGTATCTGACAGATAGACAGACAGACAGACAGACAGACAGACAGACATGGTGGCAGGCCTGCCTGGTCTTTCTTTCTTTCTTATACTTTTTAAAAAATGTTTATTTATTTATTTATGTATTTATTAGATATAAGTACACTGAAGCTGTCTTCAGACACTCTAGAAGAGGGTGTCATATTCTGGAGAATCTAAATCCCTCTTATGGTCTGCATATGATGTACATAAACACGGCCTCACATATACTTCTAAAAATTTAAAGATGTGTGGGCCCACTGAAAGGGCTCAACAATTAAAAGCATTGTCTCCTTTTCCAGAGAACCTGGGATCAACTACAAGCAACTCTATGGTGGCCCATCCTCAGTTCCAGAGGATCAGACAGACAGACAGACAGACAGAGATAAGGATGGCAGTCCTGCCTGGTCTTTCTTTCTTTCTTATCCTTTTTAAAAAATGTTTGTTTATTTATTTATTTATTTATTTATTTATTTATTTATTTATTTATTAGATATAAGTACACTGTAGCTATCTTCAGACACTCCAGAAGAGGGTGTCAGATTCTGGAGTATCGATATCCCTCTTATGGTCTGCATATGATGTACATAAACACAGCCTCACATATACTTCTAAAAATTAAAATATGTGTGGGGCCACTTAAAGGTCTCAACAATTAACAGCATTGTCAACTCTACCAGAGATCCTGGGATCAACTACCAGCAACTATATGGTGGCCCATCTCCAGTTCCAGCTGATCAGACAGACAGACAGACAGACAAGGATAATGATGGCAGGCCTACCTGGTCTTTCTTTCTTTCTTATCCTTTTTAAAAAATGTTTATTCATATATTTATGTATTTATTAGATATAAGTACAATGTAGCTGTCTTCAAACAATCAAGAAGAGGGTGTCAGATTCTGGAGAATCTAAATCCCTCTTATGGTCTGCATATGATGTACATAAACACAGCCTCAACTTTACTTCTAAAAATTTAAAGATGGGTGGGGCCACTGAAATGGCTCAACAATTAACAGCATTGTCTCCTCTTCCAGAGAGCCTGGGATCAACTTCCAGCAACTATATGGTGGCCCATCTCCAGTTCCAGGGTATCAAACAGACAGACAGACAGACAGAGTTAAGGATGGAGGCCTGCCTGGTCTTTCTTTCTTTCTTATCCTTTTTAAAAATATTTATTTTTTATATATGTATTCATTAGATATAAGTAAACTGTATCTGTTTCAGACACTCCAGAAGAGGTTGTCAGATTCTGGAGAATCTAAATCCCTCTTATGTTCTGAATATGATGTACATAAACACAGCTTCACATATACTTCTAAAAATTAAAAATGGGTGGGGCCACTGAAAGGGCTCAACAATTAACAGCATTGTCTCCTCTTCCAGAGAACCTGGGATCAACTACCAGCTCCTACAAGGTGGCCCATCTCCAGTTCCAGGGGATCAGACAGACAGACAGACAGAGATAATGATGGCAGGCCTGCCTGGTCTTTCTTTCTTTCTTTCTTATCCTTTTTAAAAAATATTTATTTATTTATTTATTTATTTATTTATTTATTTATTTATTTATTTCTTAGATATAAGTACACTGTAGCTCTCTTCAGACACTCCAGAGGAGGGTGTCAGATTCTGGAGAATGTAAATCCCTCTTATGGTCTGCATATGATGTACATAAACACAGCCTCACATATACTGAGCTGAGGTGTCACAGGCCAACTGCTGGAATTTCTGAGTACCACCTAGAGAGAGAAAAGCTATGCTGTGGTTTCTTAATTTATGTATTTTATTATTTCTATTTGTTGTTTTGTTTTGTTTTATTTGTTTTTAGAGAAGTCCTCAGTCTGTAGCTCTGGCTGACCCAGGACTGCCTACTTGTGTTAATTAGGGTTTCACAGCTGAGAACAGACACCAAGAGCAAGGTAAGGCTTAGAAAACCCTACATTCAGTGGTGGCTCAAGCTCTTAATGAGAGCACTCTGTAGGTAGAAGCAGTCAGTTTCTGAGTTCCAGGCCACCCTGTTGAAAGACAGGGCTAGGGTAGGGGCTAGGGTGAGGAAAGAAAGAAAGAAAGAAAAAGTTTTTATAAAAGTTTTATAAAAAGTGTTAAAGTTTTTAAAAATTAAAAAAAAAAATACCAGATCACCATCACACAGCATTGGCTGTCTTCAGGTGTATCCTTTCAGCCTCCAAAACAAAAAACAATGGCTGGCTGTCTTCAGGTGTATCCTATTCTCGAGTCTTATTTCCAACCTTAGAGCTGGGCTGAGCTGCCTCATTATGTAATTGCAAACCTTCCTTGGTTTGTCTTTTCCATTTCTAAGACTAACAGGCCTTTTTCTATTTATTGAATATGCTCATGACTGTCCTTTAGATATAGTAAATATAACTGTTGCTTATAAAACTTGTTTTCTAGGAATTTTTAAAGGGCAATGGCAGAGTTTATTTATAAAAAAAATTTGGCATTTATTTATTTGTGTGAGTGATGAAGCTCAGGTCTTCAAACTCGTCAGGAGGTATGATTACCTCCCCTCTCTCTCAACCCCTCTCTCTCCTCTCTCAATGATTGTGTAAGAATGTTTTGCATGTGTATGCTGTGCCCACAGACTCCAGAACAGAGTATTAGATCCCCTGGAACTGGAGATGGGCCACCATATATAATACTGGTAATTGAGCCCAGGTTCTCTGGAAGAGGAGACAATGCTCTTAATTGTTGAGCCCTCTCTGTAGCCACATCTTTTTTCTTTCTTTTTTTTTTTTGAGTATATGTGAGGCTGTGTTTATATACATCATATGCAGACAATAAGAATGATTTAGATTCTTCAGAATCTGACACCCTCTTCTGGACTGTCTGAAGATAGCTACAGCATACTTAAATATAATAAATAAATAAATCTTTAAAAAGAAAAGGAAAAGTAAAAAAGAAAGATCAGGCCTGCCATATGCATGTTCATAGAGGAAAATGGAAGAGACCCCAATCTAACCTCAGCAGGGTGCTTCCTTATGGATGGTAGCTCACAGTTTCATCCCAGCAAGACAGGCAAATCACTGAGTTCAAGGACAGTAAGGTTCAGGACAGCCAAGGTTAGGAAGGAAAAGGGTCTATGTTGAGAATACAAACCGACAAAACAACAACTAGGAAAAAGAAGTGACAGTGTAACTTGGGGTAGGGTACCAACAAGAGAAAGCTTTCTGTTACCACTTACAAACACCAGTAGCCTTGCACCCTTCTGCCCAGGTCCCTGCCTTCCTTTCTAGGCATTCTAAGGATGCCAGGGGGTGGGGGAATCCAGATTAACTTTTTAAAAACAAAGACTTGTTCTTTGATGTCTATAGGAAGCCCTTCTCAGTGCCTTTAACTACCACTGAACTTTCAGGGCTGTGACTCAACTGTAACAAGGAACAGGGCTAAGAACCTGCAGCCTTTGAAAACAACTATTTTTTTAAAGTGGGGGACCCAAATCAGCAGTAGAACCCCTCAGGTTCAGCCATAATACTTGTTAGGGAAAGAGCCTCAATGTCCGGAGCTGAGGTCTCATGGGTGAACTGCTTCAAGTTCTGAGTATCATTGAAAGAAACAAAAGATATCATGTGGTTGCTTAATTTATTTATTTTATTATTTCTATTTTTTGTTTTCTTTTGTTTTGTTTTAGAAAAGGCCTCAGTCTGTAGCTATGGCTGACCTAGGACAGACTACACGTGTTAATTAGGGTTTCACAGCTGAGAAACAGACCATACCTATGTAAGACTTAGAAAACACAACAATCAGTGGTGGCTCGAGGTCTTAATGAGAGCACTCTGGAGGCAGAGGCAGTCAGTTTTTGAGATCGAGGCCAGCCTGGTTAAAGACAGGGATAGGCAGGGCTAGGCAAGGCAGGGCTGGGCTAGGCTAGGCTAGGCAAGGGGCTGGGCTAGTCAAGGCAAGGGACTAGGCTAGGCTACTCAAGGGGCAAGGCAAGACAGACAGACAGAGAGAAAGACAGACAAGGATGGCAGGCCTGCCTGGTTTTTCTTTCTTTCTTATCCCTTTTAAAAAATGTTTATTTATTTATTTATTTATTTATTTATTTATTTATTTATGTATTTATTAGATATAAGTACACTGTAGCTGTCTTCAGACACTCCAGAAGAGGGTGTCAGATTCTGGAGAATCTATATCCCTCTTATGGTCTGCATATGATGTACATAAACACAGCCTCACATTTACTTCTAAAAATTTAAACATGTGTGGGGCCAATGAAAGGGATCAACAATTAACAGCATTGTCTCCTCTTATAGATAACCTGGGATCAACTACCAGCAACTATATGGTGGCCCATCTCCAGTTCCAGGGGATCAGACAGACAGACAGACATACAGACAGATAGAGTTAAGGATGGCAGGCCTACCTGGTCTTTCATTCTTTCTTATCCTTTTTAAAAAATGTTTATTAATTTAATTATTTATTTATTAGATTTAAGTACACTGTAGCTGTCTTCAAACACTACCGAAGAGGGTGTCAGATTCTGGAGAATCTATATCCCTCTTATGGTCTGCATATGATGTACATGAACACAGCCTCACATATACTTCTAAAAATTTAAAGATGGGTGGGGCCACTGAAAGGGCTCAACAATTAACAGCACTGACTCCTCTTCCAGAGAACCTGGGATCAACTACCAGCAATTATATGGTGGCCCATCTCCATTTCCAGGGGATCAGACAGACAGACAGACAAGGATGGCAGGCTTGCCTGGTCTCTCTTTCTTTATTATCCTTTTTTAAAAATGTTCATTTGTTTATTTATGAATTTATTAGATATAAGTACACTGTAGCTGTCTTCAGACACTCCAGAAGAGGGTGTCAGATTCTGGAGAATCTAAATCCCTCTTATGGTCTGCATATTCGGTACATAAACACAGCCTCACATATACTTCTAAAAATTTAAAGATGGGTGGGGCCACTGAAAGGGCTCAACAATTAACAGCATTGTCTCCTCTTCCAGAGAACCTGGGATCAACTACAAGCAACTCTATGGTGGCCCATCTCCAGGTCAGAGGATCAGACAGACAGACAGACAGACAGAGATAAGGATGGCAGGCCTGCCTGGACTTTCTTTCTTTCTTATCTTTTTAAAAAAATGTTTATTTCTTTATTTATGTATTTATTAGATATAAGTACACTGTATCCGTCATAGACACTCCAAAAGATGGTGTCAGATTCTGGAGAATATAAATCCCTCTTTAAGGGTCTGAATATGATGTACATAAACACAGCATCACATTTACTTCTAGAAATTTAAAGATGGGTGGTGCCACTGAAAGGGCTGAACAATTAACAGCATTGTCTCCTCTTCAGAAGACCTGGGATCAACTATCAGCAACAAAATGGTGGCCCATCTCCAGTTCCAGGAGATCAGACAGACAGACAAACAGAGAGACAGACAGACAGACAAAGATAAGGAGGGCAGCCCTGCCTGGTCTTTCTTTCTTTCTTATCCTTTTAAAAAAATGTTTATTTATTTATTTATTTATTTATGTATTTATTAGATATAAGTACACTGTAGCTGTCTTCAGACACTCTAGAAGAGGGTGTCATCTTCTGGAGAATCTAAATCCCTCTTATGGTCTGCATATGATGTACATAAACACAGCCTCACATATACTTCTAAAAATTTAAAGATGGATGGGCCCACTGAAAGGGCTCAACAATTAACAGCATTGTCTCTTCTTCCAGAGAACGTGGGATCAACTACCAACAACTATATGGTGGCCCATCTCAAGTTCCAGGGGATAAGACAGACAGACAGACAGACAGAGATAAGGATGGCAGGCCTGCCTGATTTTTCTTTCTTTCTTATCCTTTTAAAAAAATGTTTATTTATTTATTTATTTATTCATTTATTCATTTATTTATTTATTTATGTATTTAAGATATAAGTACACTGTAGCTGTCGTCAGACTCTCCAGAAGACGGTGCAGATTCTGGAGAATCAATATACCTCTTATGGTCTACATATGATGTAAATGAACACAGCCTCACATATACTTCTAAAAATTTAAAGATGGGTGGGGCCACTGAAAGGGCTCAACAACTAACAGCATTGTCTCCTCTTCCAGAGAACCTGGGATCAACTACCAGCAACTATATGGTGGCCCATCTCCAGTTCCAGGGTATCTGACAGATAGACAGACAGACAGACAGACAGACAAGGATGGCAGGCCTGCCTGGTTTTTCTTTCTTTCTTATTCTTTTTAAAAAATGTTTATTTATTTATTTATGTATTTATTAGATATAAGTACACTGTAGTTGTCTTCAGACACTCTAGAAGAGGGTGTCATATTCTGGAGAATCTAAATCCCTCTTATGGTCTGCATATGATGTACATAAACACAGCCTCACATATACTTCTAAAAATTTAAAGTTGGGTGGGCCCACTGAAAGGGCTCAACAATTAACACCATTGTCTCATCTTCCAGAGAACGAGGGATCAACTAACAGCAACTATATGGTGGCCCATCTCAAGTTGCAGGGGATCAGACAGACAGACAGACAGACAGTGATAAGGATGGCAGGCCTGCCTGATTTTTCTTTCTTTCTTATCCTTTTAAAAAATGTTTATTTATTTATTTATTTATTTATTTATTTATTTATTTATTTATGTACTTATTAGATATAAGTACACTCTAGCTGTCTTCAGACTCTCCAGGAGATGGTGTCAGATTCTGGGGAATCTATATCCCTCTTATGGTCTGCATATGATGTACATAAACACAGCCTCACATATACTTCTAAAAATTTAAAGATGGGTGGGGCCACTAAAAGGGCTCAACAATTAACAGCATTGTCTCCTCTTCCAGAGGACCTGGGATCAACTACCAGCAACTATATTGTGGCCCATCTCCAGTTCCAGGGGATCAGACAGACAGACAGACAGACAGTGATAAAGATGGCAGTCCTGCCTGGTCTTTCTTTCTTTCTTATCCTTTTTTTAAAAAAATGTTGGTTTATTTATTTATTTATTTATTTATTTATTAGATATAAGTACACTGTAGCTGTTCACACACTCCAGAAGAGGGTTTCAGATTCTGGAGAATCTAAATCCCTCTTATGGTCTGCATATGATTTACATAAACACAGCCTCACATATACTTCTAAAAATTTAAAGAAGGGTGGGGCCACTCTAAAAGCTCAACAATTAACAGCATTGTCTCCTCTTCCAGAGTACCTGGGATCAACTACCAGCAACTATATGGTGGCCCATCTCCAGTTCCAGGGGATCATACAGACAGACATACAGACAGTAATAAGGATGGCAGGCCTGCCTGGTCTTTCTTTCTTTCTTATCCTTTTTAAAAAAATGTTTATTTATATATTTATTTATGGATTTATTAGATATTAGTACACTGTAGCTGTCTTCAGACACTCCAGAAGAGGGTGTCAAATTCTGGAATCTAAATCCCTCTTATGGTCTGCATATGATGTACATAAACACAGCCTCACATATACTTCTAAAAATTTAAAGAGTGTGGGGTCACTGAGAGGGCTCAACAATTAACAGCATTGTCTCCTCTTTCAGAGAACCTTGGATCAACTACCAGCAACTATATGGTGGCCCATCTCCAGTTCCAGGGGATCAGACAGACAGACAGACAGACAGAGATAAGGATAGCAGGCCTGCCTGGTCTTACATTCTTTCTTATCCTTTTCCAAAAATGTTTATTTATTTATTTATTTATTTATTTATTTATTTATTTATTTATTTATTATAAGTACACTGTAGCTGTCTTCAGACACTCCAGTATAGGGTGTCAGATTCTGGAGAATCTAAATCCTCTTATAATCTGAATATGATGTACATAAACACAGCCTCACATATACTTCTAAATATTTAAAGAAGTGTGGGGCCACTGAAAGGGCTCAACAATTAACAGCATTGTCTCCTCTTCCAGAGAACCTTGGATCAACTACAAGCAACTATATGGTGGCCCATCTCCAGTACCCGGGAATCAGATACACAGACAGACAGACAGACAGACAGAGATATGGATGGCAGGCCTACCTGGTCTTTCTTTCTTTCTTATCCTTTTTAAAAATGTTTATTTATTTATTTATTTATTTATCTATTTATTTATTTGATATAAGTACACTGTAGCTGTCTTCAGACACTCCAGAAGAGGGTGTCAGATTCTGGAGAATCTAAATCCCTCTTATGGTCTGCATATGATGTACATAAACACAGCCTCACATTTACTACTAAATATTTAAAGATGGGTGGCGCCACTGAAAGGGCTCAACAATTAACAGCATTGTCTCCTCTTCCAGAGAACCTGGGATCAACTACCAGCAATTATTCGTGGCCCATCTCCAGTTCCCAGGGATCAGATTGACAGACAGACAGACAGACAGAGATATGGATGGCAGGCCTGCCTGGTCTTTCTTTCTGTCATATCCTTTTTAAAAAATGTTTATTTATTTATTTATTTACTTATTTATTTATTTATTTATTTATTTATTTATTTATTTATTTATTTATTAGATATAAGTACACTGTAGCTGTTCACACACTCCAGAAGAGGTTGTCAGATTCTGGAGAATCTAAATCCCTCTTATGGTCTGCATATGATGTACATAAACACAGCCTCACATATACTTCTAAAAATTTAAAGAAGGGTGGGGCCACTCTAAAAGCTCAACAATTAACAGCATTGTCTCCTCTTCCAGAGTACCTGGGATCAACTACCAGCAACTATATGGTGGCCCATCTCCAGTTCCAGGGGATCAGACAGACAGACATACAGACAGTGCTAAGGATGGCAGGCCTGCCTGGTCTTTCTTTCTTTCTTATCCTTTTTAAAAAATGTTTATTTATATATTTATTTATGTATTTATTAGATATAAGTACACTGTAGCTGTCTTCAGACACTCCAGAAGAGGGTGTCAGATTCTGGAGAATCTAAATCCCTGTTATGGTCTGCATATGATGTACATAAACACAGCCTAACATATACTTCTAAAAATTAAAAGATGTGTGGGGCCACTGAAAGGGCTCAAAAATTAACAGCATTGTCTCCTCTTATAGAGAACCTGGGATCAACTACCAGCAACTCTATGGTGGTCCATCACAAGTTCCAGGGGATCAGACAGACAGACAGACAGACAGTGATAAGGGTGGCAGGCCTGCCTGGTCTTTCTTTCTTTCTTATCCTTTTTTTAAAAAAATGTTTGTTTATTTATTTATTTAATTATTTATTAGATATAAGTACACTGTAGCTGTTCACACACTGCAGAAGAGGGTGTCAGATTCTGGAGAATCTAAATCCCTCTTATGGTCTGCATATGATGTACATAAACACAGCCTCACATATACTTCTAAAAATTTAAAGAAGGGTGGGGCCACTCTAAAAGCTCAACAATTAACAGCATTGTCTCCTCTTCCAGAGTACCTGGGATCAACTACCAGCAACTATATGGTGGCCCATCTCCAGTTCCAGGGGATCATACAGACAGACATACAGACAGTGATAAGGATGGCAGGCCTGCCTGGTCTTTCTTTCTTTCTTATCCTTTTTAAAAAAATGTTTATTTATATATTTATTTATGGATTTATTAGATATAAGTACACTGTAGCTGTCTTCAGACACTCCAGAAGAGGGTGTCAGATTCTGGAGAATCTAAATCCCTCTTATGGTCTGCATATGATGTACATAAACACAGCCTCACATATACTTCTAAAAATTTAAAGTTGTGTGGGGCCACTGGGAAGGCTCAACAATTAACAGCATTGTCTCCTCTTTCAGAGAACCTGTGATAAACTACCAGCACCTTATGGTGGCCCATCTCCAGTTCCAGTGGATCAGACCGACAGACAGACAGAGAGACAGAGATAAGGATGGCAGGCCTGCCTGGTCTTTCTTTATTTCTTATTCGTTTTAAAAATTGTTTATTTATTTATTTATTCATATATGTATTTATTAGATATAAGTACACTGTAGCCGTCTTCAGACACTCCAGAAGAGGGTGACAGATTATAGAGAATCTAAATCCCTCTTATGGTCTGAATATGATGTACATAAACATAGCATCACATATACTTCTAAAAATTAAAAATGGGTGGAGCCACTGAAAGGGCTCAACAATTAACAGCATTGTCTCCTCTTCCAGAGAACCTGGGATCAACTACCAGCAACTATATGGTGGCCCATCTCCAGTTCCAGGGGATCAGGCAGACAGACAGACAGACAGACAGAGATAAGGATGGCAGGCCTGCCTGGTCTTATTTTCTTTCTTATCCTTTTTAAAAAATGTTTATTTATTTATTTATTTATTTATTAGAATTAAGTACACTGTAGCTGTCTTCAGACACTCCAGAAGAGGGTGTCAGATTCTGGAGAATCTAAATCTCTCTTATGGTCTGCATATGATGTACATAAACACAGCCTCACATATACTTCTAAATATTTAAAGATGGGCAGGGCCACTGATATGGCTCAACAATTAACAGCATTGTCTCCTCTTCCAGAACCCTGGGATCAACTACCAGCAACTTTATGGTAGCCCATCTCCAGTTCCAGGGGATCAGACAGACAGACAGACAGACAGACAGAGATAAGGATGGCAGGCCTGCCTGTTCTTACTTTCTTTCTTATCCTTTTTAAAAAATGTTTATTTATTTATTTATTTATTTTTTTATTTTTTTATTTATGTATTTATTATATATAAGTACACTGTAGTTGTCTTCAGACACTCCAGTATAGGGTGTCAGATTCTGGAGAATCTAAATCCTCTTATAATCTGAATATGATATACATAAACACAGCCTCACATATACTTCTAAATATTTAAAGAAGTGTGGGGCCACTGAAAGGGCTCTACAATTAACAGCATTGTCTCCTCTTCCAGAGAACCTTGGATCAACTACCAGCAACTATATGGTGGCCCATCTCCAGTTCCCGGGGATCAGATAGACAGACAGACAGACAGACAGAGATATGGATGGCAGGCCTGCCTGGTCTTTCTTTCTGTCTTATCCTTTTTAAAAAATGTTTAATTATTTATTTATTTATTTCTTTATTTATTTATGTATTTAGTAGATATAAATACACTGCAGCTGTTCAGACACTCCAGAAGAGGGTGTCAGATTCTGGAGAATCTAAATCCCTCTTATGGTCTGCATATGATGTACATAAACACAGCCTCACATATACTTCTAAAAATTTAAAGAAGTGTGGGGCTACTCTAAAAGCTCAACAATTAACAGCATTGTCTCCTCTTCCAGAGTACCTGGGATCAACAACCAGCAACTATATGGTGGCCCATCTCCAGTTCCAGGGGATCAGACAGACAGACATACAGACAGTGATAAGGATGGCAGGCCTGCCTGGTCTTTCTTTCTTTCTTATCCTTTTTAAAAAAATGTTTATTTATATATTTATTTATGTATTTATTCGATATAAGTACACTGTAGCTGTCTTCAGACACTCCAGAAGAGGGTGTCAGACTCTGGAGAATCTAAATCCTCTTATAATCTGAATATGATGTACATAAACACAGCCTCACATATACTTCTAAATATTTAAAAAGTGTGGGGCCACTGAAAGGGCTCAACAATTAACAGCATTGTCTCCTCTTCCAGAGAACCTTGGATCAACTACCAGCTACTATATGGTGGCACATCTCCAGTTCCAGGGGATCAGACAGACAGACAGACAGACAGAGATAAGGATGGCAGGCCTGCCTGGTCTTACTTTCTTTCTTTTCCTTTTTCAAAAATGTTTATTTATTTATTTATTTATTTATTTATTTATTTATGTATTTATTATATATAAGTACACTGTAGGTGTCTTCAGACACTCCAGTATAGGGTGTCAGATTCTGGAGAATCTAAATCCTCTTATAATCTGAATATGATGTACATAAACACAGCCTCACATATACTTTTAAATATTTAAAGAAGTGTGGGGCCACTGAAAGGGCTCAACAATTAACAGCATTGTCTCCTCTTCCAGAGAACCTTGGATCAACTACCAGCAACTATATGGTGGCCCATCTCCAGTTCCCGGGAATCAGATAGACAGACAGACAGACAGACAGAGATATGGATGGTAGGCCTGCCTGGTCTTTGTTTCTTTCTTATCCTTTTTAAAAAATGTTTATTTATTTATTTATTTATTTATCTATTTATTTATTAGATATAAGTACACTGTAGCTGTCTTCAGACACTCCAGAAGAGGGTGTCAGATTCTAGAGAATCTAAATCCCTCTTATGGTCTGAATATGATGTACATAAACACAGCCTCACATATACTTAAAAAATTAAAAGGCCACTGAAAGGACTCAACAATGAACAGCATTGTCTCCTCTTCCAGAGAACCTGGGATCAACCTCCAGCACCTACAAAGTGGCCCATCTCCAGTTCCAGGGGATCAGACAGACAGACAGACAGAGATAAGGATGGCAGGCCTGCCTGGTCTTTCTTTCTTTCTTTCTTATCCTTTTTAAAAAATATTTATTTATTTATTTATTTATTTATTTATTTATTTATGTAATTATTAGATATAAGTACACTGTAGCTGTTCAGACACTCCAGTAGAGGGTGTCAGATTCTGGAGAATCTAACTCCCTCTTATGGTCTCCATATGATGTACATAAACACAGCCTAACATATACTTCTAAAAATTAAAAGATCTGTGGGGACACTGAAAGGGCTCAACAATTAACAGCATTGTCTCGTCTATAGAGAACCTGGGATCAACTACCAGCAACTATATGGTGGTCCATCTCCAGTTCCAGGGGATCAGACAGACAGACAGACAGACAGTGATAAGGATGGCAGGCCTGCCTGGTCTTTCTTTTTTTCTTATCCTTTTTTTAAAAAAATGTTTGTTTATTTATTTATTTATTTATTTATTTATTCATTTATTTATTTATTTATTTATTAGATAAAAGTACATTGTAGCTGTTCAGACACTCCAGAAGAGGGTGTCAGATTCTGGAGAAACTAAATCCCTCTTATGGTCTGCATATGATGTACATAAACACAGCCTCACATATACTTCTAAAAATTTAAAGATGGGTGGGGCCACTGAAAGGGCTCAACAATTAACAGCACTGACTCCTCTTCCAGAGAACCTGGGATCAACTACCAGCAACTATTCGTGGCCCATCTCCAGTTCCCAGAGATCAGATAGACAGACAGACAGACAGACAGACAGAGATATGGATGGCAGGCGTGCCAGGTCTTTCTTTCTGTCTTATCCTTTTTAAAAAATGTTTATTTATTTATTTATTTATTTATTTATTTATTTATTTATTTATTTATGTATTTAGTAGAAATAAGTACACTCTAGCTGTTCAGACACTCCAGAAGAGGGTGTCAGATTCTGGAGAATCTAAATCCCTCTTATGGTCTGCATATGATGTACATAAACACAGCCTCACATATACTTCTAAAAATTTAAAGAAGGGTGGGGCCACTCTAAAACCTCAACAATTAATAGCATTGTCTCCTCTTACAGAGTACCTGGGATCAACTACCAGCAACTATATGGTGGCCCATCTCCAGTTCCAGGGGATCAGACAGACAGACATAGAGACAGTGATAAGGATGGCAGGCCTGCCTGGTCTTTATTTCTTTCTTATCCTTTTTAAAAAAATGTTTATTTATATATTTATTTACGTATTTATTAGATATAAGTACACTGTAGCTGTCTTCAGACACTCCAGAAGAGGGTGTCAGATTCTGAAGGATCTAAATCCCTCTTATGGTCTGCATATGATGTACATAAACACAGCCTCACATATACTTCTAAAAATTTAAAGATGGGTGGGGCCACTGAGAGGGCTCAACAATTAACAGCATAGTCTCCTCTTTCAGAGAACCTGGGATAAACTACCAGCACCTTATGGTGGCCCATCTCCAGTTCCAGTGGATCAGACAGACAGACAGACAGAGAGACAGAGATAAGGATGGCAGGCCTGCCTGGTCTTTATTTCTTATACATTTTTAAAAATGTTTATTTATTTATTTATTTATTTATTTATTTATTTATTTATTTATGTATTTATTAGATAAAAGTACACTGTAGCTGTTCAGACACTCCTGAAGAGGGTGTCATCTTCTGGAGAATCTAAATCCCTCTTATGGTCTGCATGTGATGTACATAAACACAGCCTCACATATACTTCTAAAAATTAAAAGATGGGTTGGCCCACTGAAAGGGCTCAACAATTAACAGCATTCTCTCTTCTTCCAAAGAACGTGGGATCAACTACCAGCAACTATAGGGTGGCCCATCTCCAGTTCCAGGTGATCAGACAGACAGACAGACAGACAGAGATAAGGAGGGCAGGCCTGCCTGGTCTTTCTTTCTTTCTTATCCTTTTAAAATAATGTTTATTTATTTATTTATTTATTTATGTATTTATTAGATATAAGTACAATGTAGTTGTCTTCAGACACTCCAGAAGAGGGTGTCAGATTCTGGAGAATCTAAATCCCTCTTATGGTCTGCATATGATGTACATAAACACAGCCTCACATTTACTTCTAAAAATTTAAAGGTGGGGGGGCCACTGAAAGGGCTCAGCAATTAACAGCATTGTCTCCTCTTCCAGAGAACCTGGGATCAACTACCTGAAACTATATGGTGGCCCATCTCCACTCCCAGGGGATCAGACAGACAGACAGACAGACAAGGATAAGGATAAGGATGGCAGGCCTGCCTGGTCTTTCTTTCTGTCTTATCCTTTTTACAAAATGTTTATTTATTTATTTATTTATTTATTTATTTATTTATTTATTTATTTTTGTATGTATTTATTAGATATAAGTACACTGTAGCTGTTCAGACACTCCAGAAGAGGGTGTCAGATTCTGAAGAATCTAAATCCCTCTTATGGTCTGCAGATGATGTACATAAACACAGCCTCACATATACTTCTAAAAATTTAAAGAAGGGTGGGGCCACTCTAAAAGCTCAACAATTAACAGCATTGTCTCCTCTTCCAGAGTACCTGGGATCAACTACCAGCAACTATATGGTGGCCCATCTCCAGTTCCAGGGGATCAGACAGACAGACATACAGACAGTGATAAGGATGGCAGGCCTGACTGGTCTTTCTTTCTTTCTTATCCTTTTTTTTAAAAAAATGTTTATTTATTTATTTATTTATTTATTTATTTATTTATTTATTTATTTATGTATTTATTAGATATAAGTACACTGTAGCTGTTCAGACACTCCAGAAGAGGGTGTCAGATTCTGGAGAATCTAAATCCCTCTTATGGTCTGCATATGATGTACATAAACACAGCCTCACTTATAGTGAGCTGAGGTGTCACAGGCCAACTGCTGGAATTTCTGAGTACCACCTAGATAGACATAAGCTATGCTGTGGTTGCTTAATTTATGTATTTTATTATTTCTATTTGTTGTTTTGTGTTGTTTTATTTGTTTTTAGAAAAGTCCTCAGTCTGTAGCTCTGGCTGACCCAGGACTGCCTACTTGTGTTAATTAGGGTTTCACAGCTGAGAACAGACACCAAGAGCAAGGTAAGGCTTAGAAAACCGAACATTCAGTGGTGGCTCAAGCTCTTAATGAGAGCACTCTGTAGGCAGAGGCAGTCAGTTTCTGAGTTCGAGGCCACCCTGGTGAAAGACAGGGCTAGGGTAGGGGCTAGGGTAAGAAAGAAAGAAAGAGAGAGAGAGAGAGAGAGAGAGAGAGAGAAAGAGAGAGAGAGAGAAAGAAAGAGAGAGAGAGAGAGAGAGAAAGAAAGAGAGAGAGAGAAAGAGAGAGAGAGAGAATAAAAAGTTTTTATAAAATTTTTATAAAAAGTGTTAAAGTTTTTAAAAATTAAAAAAAAAATACCAGATCACCATCACACAGCATTGGCTGTCTTCAGGTGTATCCTTTCAGCCTCCAAAACAAAAAACAATGGCTGGCTGTCTTCAGGTGTATCCTATTCTCGAGTCTTATTTCCAACCTTAGAGCTGGGCTGAGCTGCCTCATTATGTAATTGCAAACCTTCCTTGGTTTGTCTTTTCCATTTCTAAGACTAACAGGCCTTTTTCTATTTATTGAATATGCCCATGACTGTCCTTTAGATATAGTAAATATAACTGTTGCTTATAAAACTTGTTTTCTAGGAATTTTTAAAGGGCAATGGCAGAGTTTATTTATAAAAAAATATTTTGCATTTATTTATTTGTGTGAGTGATGAAGCTCAGGTCTTCAAACTCGTCAGGAGGTATGATTACCTCCCCTCTCTATCAACCCCTCTCTCTCCTCTCTCAATGAATGTGTATGAATGTTTTGCATGTGTATGCTGTGCCAACAGACTCCAGAACAGAG
Source organism: Mus caroli (assembly GCF_978045245.1). Lineage (NCBI taxonomy): Eukaryota > Metazoa > Chordata > Mammalia > Rodentia > Muridae > Mus > Mus caroli. The sequence continues at coordinate 331,024 of NW_028227351.1, forward strand.
TATTAGATCCTCTGGAACTGGAGATGGGCCACCATATATAATACTGGTAATTGAGCCCAGGTTCTCTGGAAGAGGAGACAATGCTCTTAATTGTTGAGCCCTCTCTGTAGCCACATCTTTCTTTTTTTTTTTTTTTTGAGTATATGTGAGGCTGTGTTTATATACATCATATGCAGACAATAAGAATGATTTAGATTCTTCAGAATCTGACACCCTCTTCTGGACTGTCTGAAGATAGCTACAGCATACTTAAATATAATAAATAAATAAATCTTTAAAAAGAAAAGGAAAAGTAAAAAAGAAAGAACAGGCCTGCCATATGCATGTTCATAGAGGAAAATGGAAGAGACCCCAATCTAACCTCAGCAGGGTGCTTCCTTCTGTATGGTAGCTCACAGTTTCATCCCAGCAAGACAGACAAATCACTGAGTTCAAGGACAGTAAGGTTCAGGACAGCCAAGGTTAGGAAGGAAAAGGGTCTATGTTGAGAATACAAACCGACAAAACAACAACTAGGAAAAAGAAGTGACAGTGTAACTTGGGGTAGGGTACCAACAAGAGAAAGCTTTCTGTTACCACTTACAAACACCAGTAGCCTTGCACCCTTCTGCCCAGGTCCCTGCCTTCCTTTCTAGGAATTCTAAGGATGCCAGGGGGTAGGGGAATCCAGATTAACTTTTTAAAAACAAAGACTTGGTCTTTGATGTCTATAGGAAGCCCTTCTCAGTGCCTTTAACTACCACTGAACTTTCAGGGCTGTGACTCAACTGTAACAAGGAACAGGGCTAAGAACCTGCAGCCTTTGAAAACAACTATTTTTTTAAAGTGGGGGACACAAATCAGCAGTAGAACCCCTCAGGTTCAGCCATAATACTTGTTAGGGAAAGAGCCTCAATGTCCGGAGCTGAGGTCTCATGGGTGAACTGCTTCAAGCTCTGAGTATCACTGAAAGAAAGAAAAGATATCATGTGGTTGCTTAATTTATTTATTTTATTATTTCTATTTTTTGTTTTCTTTTGTTTTGTTTTAGAAAAGGCCTCAGTCTGTAGCTATGGCTGACCTAGGACAGACTACATGTGTTAATTAGGGTTTCACAGCTGAGAAACAGACCATACCTATGTAAGACTTAGAAAACCCAACAGTCAGTGGTGGCTCGAGCTCTTAATGAGAGCACTATGGAGGCAGAGGCAGTCAGTTTCTGAGTTCAAGGCCAGCCTGGTTAAAGACAGGGATAGGCAGGGCTAGGCAAGGCTGGGCTGGGCTAGACTAGGCTAGGCAAGGGGCTGGGCTAGTCAAGGCAAGGGACTAGGATAGGCTACTCAAGGGGCTAGGCAAGACAGACAGACAGAGAGAAAGACAGACAAGGATGGCAGGCCTGCCTGGTTTTTCTTTCTTTCTTATCCCTTTTAAAAAATGTTAATTTATTTATTTATTTATTTATTTATTTATTTATTTATTTATTTATTTATTAGATATAAGTACACTGTAGCTGTCTTCAGACACTCCAGAAGAGGGTGTCAGATTCTGGAGAATCTATATCCCTCTTATGGTCTGCATATGATGTACATAAACACAGCCTCACATTTACTTCTAAAAATTTAAACATGTGTGGGGCCAATGAAAGGGATCAACAATTAACAGCATTGTCTCCTCTTATAGAGAACCTGGGATCAACTACCAGCAAATATATGGTGGCCCATCTCCAGTTCCAGGGGATCAGACAGACAGACAGACATACAGACAGATAGAGTTAAGGATGGCAGGCCTACCTGGTCTTTCATTCTTTCTTATCCTTTTTAAAAAATGTTTATTAATTTAAGTATGTATTTATTAGATATAAGTACACTGTAGCTGTCTTCAAACACTCCCGAAAATGGTGTCAGATTCTGGAGAATCTATATCCCTCTTATGGTCTGCATATGATGTTCATGAACACAGCCTCACATATACTTCTAAAAATTTAAAGTTGGGTGGGGCCACTGAAAGGGCTCAACAATTAACAGAACTGACTCCTCTTCCAGAGAACCTGGGATCAACTACCAGCAATTATATGGTGGCCCATCTCCAGTTCCAGGGGATCAGACAGACAGACATACAGACAAGGATGGCAGGCCTGCCTGGTCTCTCTTTCTTTATTATCCTTTTTAAAAAATGTTTATTTGTTTATTTATGTATTTATTAGATATAAGTACACTGTAGCTGTCTTCAGACACTTAAGAAGAGGGTGTCATATTCTGGAAATATAAATCCCTCTTATTGTCTGCATATGATGTACATAAACACAGCCTCACATATACTTCTAAAAATTTAAAGATGTGTGGGGCCACTGAAACGGCTCAACAATTAACAGCATTGTCTCCTCTACCAGAACCTGGGATCAACTAGCAGCAACTATATGGTGGCCCATCTCCAGTTCCAGGGGATCAGACAGACAGACAGACAGACAGACAGACAGACAGAGATAAGGAGGGCAGGCCTGCCTGGTCCTTCTTTCTTTCTTATCCTTTTAAAAAATGTTTATTTATTTATTTATTTATTTATTTATTTATTTATTTATTTATTTATTAGATATAAGTACACTGTAGCTGTCTTCAGACACTCCAGAAGAGGGTGTCAGATTCTGGAGAATCTAAATCCCTCTTATGGTCTGCATATGATGTACATAAACACAGCCTCACATATACTAATAATAATTTACGATGGGTGAGGCCACTGAAAGCGCTCAACAATTAACAGCATTGTGTCCTCTTCCAGAGAATCTGGGATCAACTACCAGCACCTATATGGTGGCCCATCTCCAGTTCCAGGGGATCAGAACGACAGACAGACAGACAGACAGACAGAGATAAGGATGGCAGGCCTGCCTGGTCTTTCTTTCTTTCTTATCTGGTTTAAATAATGTTTATTTCTTTATTTACTTATTTATTTATGTATTTATTAGATATAAGTACACTGTAGTTGTCTTCAGACACTCCAGAAGAAGGTGTCAGATTCTGATGAATCTAAATCCCTCTTCTGGTCGGCATATGATGTACATAAACACAGCCTCACATACACTTCTAAAAATTTAAAGATGGGTAGGGCCACTGATAGAGTTCAACAATTAACAGCATTGTCTCCTCTTCCAGAGAACCTGGGATCAACTACCAGCAACTATATGGTGGCCCATCTCCAGTTCCCGGGGATCAGATATACAGACAGACAGACAGACAGAGATAAGGATGGCAGGCCTGCCTGGTCTTACTTTCTTTCTTATCCTTTTTAAAAATGTTTATTTATTTATTTATTTATTTATTTATTTATTTATTTATTTATTATATATAAGTACACTGTAGCTGTCTTCAGACACTCCAGTAGAGGGTGTCAGATTCTGGAGAATCTAAATCCTCTTATAATCTGAATATGATGTTCATAAACAGGCCTCACATATACTTCTAAATATTTAAAGAAGTGTGGGGCCACTGAAAGGGCTCAACAATTAAGAGCATTTTCTCCTCTTTCAGAGAACCTTGGATCAACTACCAGCAACTATATGGTGGCCCATCTCCAGTTCCTGGGGATCAGATAGACAGACAGACAGACAGACAGAGATATGGATGGCACGCCTGCCTGGTCTTTCTTTCTTTCTTATCCTTTTTAAAAAAATGTTTATTTATTTATTTATTTATTTATTTATTTATTTATTTATTTATCTATTTGTTTATTAGATATAAATACACTGTAGCTGTTCAGACACTCCAGAAGAGGATGTCAGATTCTGGAGAATCTAAATCCCTCTTATGGTCTGCATATGATGAACATAAACACAGCCTCACATATACTTCTAAAAATTTAAAGAAGGGTGGGGCCACTCTAAAAGCTCAACAATTAACAGCATTGTCTCCTCTTCCAGGGTACCTGGAATCAACTACCAGCAACTATATGGTGGCCCATCTCCAGTTCCAGGGGATCAGACAGACAGACATACAGACAGTGCTAAGGATGGCAGGCCTGCCTGGTCTTTCTTTCATTCTTATCCTTTTTAAAAAATATTTATTTATTTATTTATTTATTTATTTATTTATTTATGCATTTATTAGATATAAGTACACTGTAGCTGTCTTCAGACACTCCAGAAGAGGGTGTCAGATTCTGGAGAATATAAATCCCTCTTATGGTCTGCATATGATGGACATAAACACAGATTCACATACACTTCTAAAAATTTAAAGATGGGTGGGGCCACTGAAAGGGCTCAACAATTAACAGCATTGTCTCTTCTTCCAGAGAACATGGTATCAACTACCAGCAACTGTATGGTGGCCCATCTCCAGTTCCAGGGGATCAGACAGACAGACAGACAGACAGAGATAAGGAGGGCAGGCCTGCCTGGTCTTTCTTTCTTTCTTATCCTTTTAAAATAATGTTTATTTATTTATTTATTTATTTATTTATTTATTAGATATAAGTACACTGTAGTTGTCTTCAGACACTCCAGAAGAGGGTGTCAGATTCTGGAGAATCTAAATCCCTCTTATGGTCTTCATAATATGTACATAAACACAGCCTAACATATACTTCTAAAAATTTAAAGATAGGTGGAGCCACTGAAAGGGCTCAACAATTAACAGCATTGTCTCCTCTTCCAGAGAACCTGGGATCAACTACCAGCAACTATATGCTGGGCCATCTACAGTTCCAGGGGATCAGACACACAGAGAGACAGACAGACACTGTAGGACCCAGAATATGGCAAGAAACCCTGAGAAAGGTGGAAAATTAATAATACACTCTGTAGTACCCAGAATATGGCAAGAAACCCTCATAAAAGTAGAAAATTAAAAACTCACACTGAAGGAACCCAAATATGGCAAGAAAACCTGAAAAATGTGGAAAATGAGAATAATCACAGTGTAGGAACCAGAATTCCGAAAATACTTGAAAAACGTCATAAATGAGAAAATCACATTTTAGGACCCAGAATATGGGGAGAAACCCTGAGAAACGTGGAAAATTAAAAATACCCTCTGTAGCACTGAGAATATGGTAAGAAACCCTCAACAAAGTAGAAAATTAAAAACTCACACTGAAGGATCCCGAATATGGCGCGAAAACATGAAAAAGGTAGAAAATGAGAATAATCACACTGTATTACCCAGAATTACAAAAACATGAAAAACATTGAAAATGAGAAAATCACACTTGTAGGACCCAAAATACGAAAAACTTGAAAAACGTGGAAAATGAGAAAATCACACTGCAGAAACCAGAATATGCCGAACAACCATGAAAAACCTGAAAATTAAAAATTCACACTATTGGACACAGAATATGGTGAGAAACCATGAAAAGACTGGACAATTAAAATTTCACACTTCATTACCCAGATATGGAGAGTAATACTGAAAACCGTGGGAAAAAAATTCACAATGAAGGACCTGGAATACGGCAAGAGACCCTGAAAAAACATGGAAATGAGAAAATCACACAGTATAACCCAGAATATGACGAACAAACCTGAAAAAGATAAAATATTAAAATATCACACGGAAGGACCCAGAATATGGCGAAAAACCTGAAAAAGGAGGAAGATAAAAAAACTCACACTGAAGGACACAGAATATGGCGAGAAAACCTGAAAAAAGTAGAAAATTAAAAATTCACACTGAAAGACCCCGAATATGGTTTGAAAACCTGAAAAAGGTGGAAAATGAGAATAATCACACTGTAGGACCCAGATTATGCCCAGAAACCCTGAAAACGTGTAAAATTAAAAAAACATGCTGGAGGACCCAGAATATGGCGAGAAAACCTGAAAAAAGTAGAAAATTAAAAATTCACACTGAAGGACCCCGAATATGGTGAGAAAACCTGAAAAAGGTGGAAAATGAGAATAATCACACTGTAGGACCCAGATTTTGCCCAGAAACCCTGAAAACGTGGAAAATTAAAAATACATGCTTTAGGACCTAGAATATGGCGAGAAACCCTGAAAAAAGTTCAAAATTACAAACTCACACTGTAGGACCCCAAATATGGCGAGAAACCCTGAAAAAGGTGGAAAATGAGAAAATCACATTTCAGGACCCAGAATAGGCCTAGAAAATGTGAAAAACGTGAAAATTAAAAATTCACACTAACGGACCCAGAATATGGCGAGAAAAAGGTAATAAAAAAGTAGAAAATTAAAATCTCACAGTGAAGGAGCCCAAACATGGCGAGAAAATCTGAAAAAGGTGGAAAATGAGAAAATCACACTGTAGGATCCAGAATATGGTGAGAAACCCTGAAGAAAGTAGAAAAATACAAACTGACACTGAAGGACCCCAAATATGGGGAGAAAACCTGAAAAAGGTGGAAAATGAGAAAATCACACTGCAGGACCCAGAATATTTCAAGAAACACTGAAAAACGTGAAAATTCAAAATTCACACTGTCGGACACAGAATATGGCGAGAAACCATGAAAAAAAAGTGGATAATTAAAATTCACACTGTATTACCCATAATATGGGGAGAAATACTGAAAAACGTGGAAAATTAAAAATCCACACTGAAGGACCTGGAATATGGCAAGAAAACCTGAAAATGTGGAAATGAGAAAATCACAATGTAGGACCCAGAATATGAAGAAAAAACCTGAAAAACGTGGAAAATGAAAAATACATACTATAGGACACAGTTTATGGCGAGAAACCCTGAAAGAGTAGAAAATTAAAAACTCACACTGAAGGACCCCAAATATGGCAAGAAACCCTGAAAAAAGTAGAAAATTACAAACTGACACTGAAGAACCCCAATTATGGCGAGAAAACCTGAAAAAGGTGGAAAATGAGAAAATCACACTGTAGGACCCAGAATTACGAAAAAACTTGAAAATATCGAAAATGAGAAAATCACACTATAGGACCCAGAATATGCCAAGAAACCCTGAAAACGTGAAAAATTAAAAATACAACGTTTAGGACCCAGAATACGGCGAGAAACCCTGAAAAAATTAGAAAATTAAAAACTCACACTGAAGGACCCGAAAAATGGCTAGAAAGGCTGAAAAAGGTGGAAAATGAGAAAATCACACTGTAGGACCCAGAATTACGAAAAAAATTGAAAAATGTGGAAAATGAGAAAATCACACTGTAGGACCCAGAATATGCCGAGAAACGCTGAAAAAAGTGAAACATTAAATATTCACACTGTCGGACCAAGAATATTACCAAAAAAAAACCTTAAAAACGACGAAAATTAAAAATTTACACTGTGGGACCCAGAATATGGCGAGAAACACTGAAAAATGTGGAAAATTAAATTCACACTGTAGGAACAAGAATATGCCGAGAAAACCTGAAAAAGTTTGAAAATGAAAAAATCACACTGTGGGACTGAGAATATGACGAAAAAAAAACCTTAAAAACATGGAAAATTTAAAAACTCCCACTGAAGAACCTAGAATATGGCAAGAAACCCTGAAAAAGGTGGAAAATGAGAAATTCACACTGTAGGACCCAGAATATGATGAGAAACACTGAAAAATGTTGAAAAATAAAAATTCACACTATAGGACCAGAATATGGAAAAAAACCTTGAAAAAACGTGGAAAATTAAAAATTCACACTGCAGGACCCAGAATATGCTGAGAAAACCTGAAAAAGGTGGAAAATGAGAAAATCACACTGTAGGATGGAGAATTGGGGAAAAAAACTTGAAAAAAGTCAAAAATTGGAAAATCGCACAGTAGGAGCAAGAATATGCCAGAAACCCTGAAAACGTGGAAAATTAAAAATACACGCTGTAGGATTCAGAATATGGCAAGAAACCCTGAAAGAAGTAGAAAATTAAAAACTCACACTGAAGGACCCGGAATATGGCGAGAAAACCTTGTGGAAAATGAGAAAAACAATCTGTAGGACATAGAAATGCGAAAAAACTTTAAAAAAGTGGAAAATGAGAAAATCACATTGTAGGACCCAGAATATGCCAAGAAACCCTGAAAAACGAGAAAAAATAAAAATATGCTTTTTGGAGCCAGAATATTGCAAGAAACACAGTAAAAAGTAGAAAATTAAAAACTCACACTGAAAGACACCGAATATGGCAAAAAACCTGAAAAAGGTGGAAAATGAGTATAATCACACTGTAGGACACAGAATAGCGAAAAAACTTGAAAAACGTGGAAAAGGAGAAAATCACACTGCAGAACCCAGAATATGCCAAGAAACCCTGAAAAACTAGAAAATTAAAAACTCACATTGAAGGACCCCGAATATGGAGAGTTAACCTGAAAAAGGTGGAAAATGAGAAAATCACACTGTAGGACCCAGAATTACAAAAAAACTTGAAAAACGTGGAAAAGGAGAAAATCACACTGCAAGACCCAGAATATGCCGAGAAACACTGAAAAATGTGAAAATAAAAAATTCACACTGTCAGACACAGAATATGGCAAGAAACCATGAAACAAGTGGAAAATGAGAAAATCACACTGTATTGCCCAGAATATGGCGAGAAATACTGAAAAACGTGGAAAATTAAAAATTCAGACTGAAGGACCTGGAATATGGCAAGAAAACCTGAAAAACGAGGAAATGGGAAAATCACACTGTAGGAGCCAGAATATGCAGAGAAACCTTGAAAAACGTGGAAAATTAAAAATACACTCTGTAGGACCCAGAATATGGCGAGAAACCCTGAAGAATGTAGAAAATTAAAAACTCACATTGAAGGACCCCGAATATGGCGAGAAAACCTGAAAAAGGTGGAAAATGAGAAAATCACACCGTAGGACCCATAATATTACAAAAAACTTGAAAGAAGTGGAAAATTAAAAATTCACAGTGAAGGACCCAGAATATGGCGAGAAAACCTGAAAAACGAGGAAAATTCAAAATTCACACTGTAGGACCCAGAATATGGCTAGAAAACCTGAAAAAGTTGGAAAATGAGAATAATCACACTGTAGGACCAAGATATGCGAAAAAACTTGAAAAATTTCAAAATTGAGAAAATCACACTGTAGGACCCAGAATATGCTGAGAAACACTGAAAAACGTGGAAAATTAAAAATACACGCTGTAGGACCCATAATATGTCGAGAAACCCTGAAAAATTAGAAATGTAAAAACTCACACTGAGGGACCCCAAATATGGCAAGAAAACATGAAAAAGGTGAAAAAAGAGAAAATCACACTGTAGGACCCAGAAATATGAAAAAACTTGAAAAATGTGGAAAATGAGAAAATCACACTGCAGAAACCAGAATATGCCGAACAACCATGAAAAACCTGAAAATTAAAAATTCACACAGTCGGACACAGAATATGGTGAGAAACCATGAAAAAAGTGGACAATTAAAAATTCACAATTTATTACCCAGATATGGCGAGAAATACTGAAAACCGTGGAAAAAAATTCACACTGAAGGACCTGGAATATGGCAAGTGACCCTGAAAAACATGGAAATGAGAAAATCACACAGTAGGACCCAGCATATGGCGAGAAAACCTGAAAAAAGTAGAAAATTAAAAATTCACACTGAAGGACCCCGAATATTGCAAGAAAACCTGAAAAGGGTGGAAAATGAGAATAATCAATCTGTAGGACCCAGCTTATGCCTAGAAACCCTGAAAACGTGGAAAATTAAAAATACATGCTGTAGGACCCAGAATATGGCGTGTAACCCTGAAAAAAGTTGAAAATAACAAACTCACAATGTAGGACCCCAAATATGGCGAGAAACCCTGCAAAAGGTGGAAAATGAGAAAATCACACTGCAGGATCCAGAATATGCCGAGAAAATGTGAAAAACGTGAAAATTAATAATTCACACTCACGGACACAGAATATGGCGAGAAACACTTAATAAAAAAGTAGGAAATTAAAAACTCACAGTGAAGGAGCCCAAACATGACCAGAAAAACCTGAAAAAGGTGGAAAATGAGAAAATCACACTGTAGGATCCAGAATATGGCGAGAAATCCTGAAAAAATTAGAAAAAAAAAACTCACACTGAAGGACCCCAAATATGGCAAGAAAACCCGAAAAAGGTGGAAAATGAGAAAATCACACAGTAGGACCCAGAATTACAAAAAAACTTGAAAAAAGTGGAAAATGAGAAAATCACACTGCAGGACCAAGAATATTTAGAGAAATCCTGAAAAACTTGAAAATTAAAAATTCACACTCCAGGACCTAGAATATGCCGAGAAATCCTGAAAAACGTGAAAATTAAAAATTCACATTATCGGACCCAGAATATGGTTAGAAACCCTGAAAAACGGGAAAATTAAAAATTCAACTGAAGGACCCGGAATATGGCGAGAAACCCTGAAAAAAGTAGAAAACTGGAAAATGAGAATAATCACAGTGTAGGACCCAGAATTGCACAAAAAAAACTTGAAAAACATCGTAATGAGAAAATCACACTGTAGGACCCAGAATATGGCAAGAAACCCTGAGAAACGTGGAAAATTAATAATACACTCTGTAGTACCCAGAATATGGCAAGAAACCCTCAAAAAAGTAGAAAATTAAAAACTCACACTGAAGAACCCCAAATATGGCAAGAAAACCTAAAAAATGTGGAAAATGAGAATAATCACAGATTAGGACCCAGAATTGCGAAAATACTTGAAATGTCGTAAATGAGAAAATCACATTTTAGGACCCAGAATATGGCGAGAAACCCTGAGAAACGTAGAAAATTAAAAATACACTCTGTAGCACCGAGAATATGGCAAGAAACCCTCAACAAAGTAGAAAATTAAAAACTCACAATGAAGGACCCCGAATATGGCGAGAAAACCTGAAAGAGGTGGAAAATGAGAATAATCACACTGTAGGACCCAGAATAGCGAAAAAAAACATGAAAATCATTGAAAATGAGAAAATCACACTGTAGGACCCAGAATATGGCGAGAAACCCTGAGAAATGTGGAAAATTAAAAATACACTCTGTAGCACCCAGAATATGGCAAGAAACGCTCAAAAAAGTAGAAAATTAAAAACTCACACTGAAGGACCCTGAATATGCCGAGAAAACATGAAAAAGGTAGAAAATGAGAATATTCACACTATATTACCCAGAATTACAAAAACATGAAAAACATCGAAAATGAGAAAATCACACTGTAGGACCCAGAATATGCTCAGAAACCATGAAAAACGTGGAAAATTAAAAATACACGCTCTAGGACCCAGAATATGGCGAGAAACTTTGAAAAAGAAAATTAAAAATTCACACTGAGGTATCACGAATATGGAGAGAAAAGCTGAAAAAGGTGGAAAATGAGAATAATCACACTGTAGGACCCAGAATTGCGAAAAAACTTGAAAAACGTCGAAAATGAGAAAATCACACTGTAGGACCCACAATATGACGAAAAAAAACCTGAAAAACGTGGAAAATTAAAAATACACGCTGTAGGACACAGAATATGTCGAGAAACCCTGAAAAATTAGAAAATTAAAACCTCACACTGAAGGACCCTAAATATGGCGAGAGAACCTAAAAAATGTAGAAAATTAAAAATTCACACTAAAGGACCCGGAATATGGCAATAAAACCTGAAAAAAGAGGAAAATTAAAAATTCACAGTGAAGGACCCAGAATATGGCAAGAAAACCTGAAAAAAGTAGAAAATTAAAAATTCACACTGAAGGACCTGGAATATGTGAAGAAAACCTGAAAACCGTGGAAATGAGAAAATCACACTGTAGGACCCAGAATATGACGGAAAAACCTGAAAAACGTGGAAAATTAAAAATTCACACTGAAGGACCTGGAATATGTGAAGAAAACCTGAAAAACATGGAAATGAGAAAATCACACTGTAGGATCCAGAATATGACGGAAAAACCTGAAAAACGTGGAAAATTAAAAATTCACACTGAAGTACCCGGCATATGGTGAGAAAAACTGAAAAACGAGGAAAATTCAAAAACACACTGTAGGATCAAGAGTAAAGGCGAGAAAACCTGAAAAAGGTGGAAAGTGAGAATTTTCACAATGTAGGACCCAGATTTGGAAAAAAAAAAAAAGTGAAAAACGTCGAAAATGAGAAAATCACACTGTAGGACCCAGAGTATGCCGAGAAACCCTAAAAAAGTTGGAAATTGAGAAAATCACACTTTAGGACCCAGAATTTCGAAAAAACTTGAAAAATGTAGAAAATGAGGAAATCACACTGTAGGACCCACAATATGACGAAATAAACCTGAAAAACGTGGAAAATTAAAAATACACGCTGTAGGACACAGAATATGTTGAAAAACCCTGAAAAATTAGAAAATTAAAAACTCACACTGAA
>NW_028227351.1:343403-466537 GCF_978045245.1 Mus caroli
GATTTTCTCATTTCCACGTTTTTCAGGTTTTCTTGACATATTCCAGGTCCTTCAGTGTGAATTTTTAATTTCCACGTTTTTCATTATTTCTCGCCATATTCTTTGTCCGACAGTGTGAATTTTTAATTTTCTACTTTTTTCAGGTTTTCTTGCCATATTCTGGGTCCTTCACTGTGAATTTTTAATTTTCCTCTTTTTTCAGGTTTTATTGCCATATTCCGGGTCCTTTAGTGTGAATTTTTAATTTTCTACATTTTTTAGGTTCTCTCGCCATATTTAGGGTCCTTCAGTGTGAGGTTTTAATTTTCTAATTTTTCAGGGTTTCTCGACATATTCTGTGTCCTACAGCGTGTATTTTTAATTTTCCACGTTTTTCAGGTTTTTTTTCGTCATATTGTGGGTCCTACAGTGTGATTTTCTCATTTTCGACGTTTTTCAAGTTTTTTCGCAATTCTGGGTCCTACAGTGTGATTATTCTCATTTTCCACCTTTTTCAGCTTTTCTCTCCATATTCGTGATACCTCAGTGTGAATTTTTAATTTTCTTTTTCAAAGTTTCTCGCCATATTCTGGGTCCTAGAGCGTGTATTTTTAATTTTCCACGTTTTTCATGGTTTCTGAGCATATTCTGGGTCCTACAGTGTGATTTTCTCATTTTCGATGTTTTTCATGTTTTTGTAATTCTGGGTAATATAGTGTGAATATTCTCATTTTCTACCTTTTTCATGTTTTCTCGGCATATTCAGGGTCCTTCAGTGTGAGTTTTTAATTTTCTACTTTTTGAGCGTTTCTTGCCATATTCTGGGTGCTACAGAGTGTATTTTTAATTTTCCACATTTCTCAGGGTTTCTCGCCATATTCTGGGTCCTACAGTGTGATTTTCTCATTTTCAATGATTTTCATGTTTTTTTTCGCTATTCTGGGTCCTACAGTGTGATTATTCTCATTTTCCACCTCTTTCAGGTTTTCTCGCCATATTCGGGGTCCTTCATTGTGAGTTTTTAATTTTCTACTTTGTTGAGGGTTTCTTGCCATATTCTCGGTGCTACAGAGTGTATTTTTAATTTTCTACGTTTCTCAGGGTTTCTCGCCATATTCTGGGTCCTAAAATGTGATTTTCTCATTTACGACATTTCAAGTATTTTCGCAATTCTGGGTCCTAATCTGTGATTATTCTCATTTTCCACATTTTTTAGGTTTTCTTGCCATATTTGGGGTTCTTCAGTGTGAGTTTTTAATTTTCTACTTTTTTGAGGGTTTCTTGCCATATTCTGGGTACTACAGAGTGTATTATTAATTTTCCACGTTTCTCAGGGTTTCTTGCCATATTCTGGGTCCTACAGTGTGATTTTCTCATTACGATGTTTTTCAAGTTTTTTTTTGTGCAATTCTGGGTCCTACACTGTGATTATTCTCATTTTCCAGTTTTCTACTTTTTTCAGGGTTTCTCGCCATATTCCGGGTCCTTCAGTTGAATTTTTAATTTTCCCGTTTTTCAGGGTTTCTAACCATATTCTGGGTCCGATAATGTGAATTTTTAATTTTCACGTTTTTCAGGATTTCTCGGCATATTCTAGGTCCTGGAGTGTGAATTTTTAATTTTCAAGTTTTTCAGGATTTCTCTCAATATTCTTGGTCCTGCAGTGTGATTTTCTCATTTTCCACTTTTTTCAAGTTTTTTTGTAATTCTGGGTCCTACTGTGTGATTTTCTCATTTTCCACCTTTTTCGGGTTTTCTTGCCATATTTGGGGTCCTTCAGTGTGAGTTTTTTTTTTTCTAATTTTTTCAGGATTTCTCGCCATATTCTGGATCCTACAGTGTGATTTTCTCATTTTCCACCTTTTTCAGGTTTTTCTGGTCATGTTTGGGCTCCTTCACTGTGAGTTTTTAATTTCCTACTTTTTTATTAAGTGTTTCTCGCCATATTCTGTGTCCGTGAGTGTGAATTATTAATTTTCACGTTTTTCACATTTTCTCGGCATATTCTGGATCCTGCAGTGTGATTTTCTCATTTTCCACCTTTTGCAGGGTTTCTCGCCATATTTGGGGTCCTACATTGTGAGTTTGTTATTTTCAACTTTTTTCAGGGTTACACGCCATATTCTGGGTCCTACAGCATGTATTTTTAATTTTCCACGTTTTCAGGGTTTCTAGGCATAAGCTGGGTCCTACAGATTGATTATTCTCATTTTCCACCCTTTTCAGGTTTTCTTGCAATATTCGGGGTCCTTCAGTGTGAATTTTTAATTTTCTACTTTTTTCAGGTTTTCTCGCCATATGCTGGGTCCTACTGTGTGATTTTCTCATTTCCATGTTTTTCAGGGTCACTTGCCGTATTCCAGGTCCTTCAGTGTGAATTTTTTTCCACGGTTTTCAGTATTTCTCGCCATATCTGGGTAATAAATTGTGAATTTTTAATTGTCCACTTTTTTCATGGTTTCTCACCATATTCTGTGTCCGACTGTGTGAATTTTTAATTTTCAGGTTTTTCATGGTTGTTCGGCATATTCTGGTTTCTGCAGTGTGATTTTCTCATTTTCCACATTTTTCAAGTTTTTTCATATTTCTGGGTCCTACAGTGTGATTTTCTCTTTTTTCACCTTTTTCATGTTTTCTTGCCATATTTGGGGTCCCTCAGTGTGAGTTTTTACATTTCTAATTTTTCAGGGTTTCTCGACATATTATGGGTCCTACAGCGTGTATTTTTAATTTTCCACGTTTTTCAGTGTTTCTCAGCATATTCTGGGTCCTACAGTGTGATTTTCTCAATTTTGAAATTTTTCAAGTTTTTTCGCATATCTTGGTCCTACAGTGTGATTATTCTCATTTTCCAACTTTTTCAGGTTTTCTAGCCATATTCTGGGTCCTACAGTGTGAATTTTGAATTTTCCTCGTTTTTCAGGTTTTCTCGCCATATTCTGGGTCCTTCACTGTGAATTTTTAATTTTCCACTTCTTTCAAGTTTTTTGTAATATTATGGGTCCTACGGTGTGATTTTCTCATTTTCCACCTTTTTCAGGTTTTCTCGCCATATTCGGGGTCCTTCAATGTGAGTTTTTAATTTTCTACATTCTTCAGGGTTTCTCGCCATATTCTGGGTCCTACAGAGTGTATTTTTAATTTTCCACGTTTTTCAAGGTTTCTCTGCATATTCTGGCTCCTACAGTGTGATTTTCCCATTTCCTCGTTTTTCAGGTTTTCTTGCCATATTCCAGGTCCTTCAGTCTGAATTTTTAATTTTCCACGTTTTTCAGTATTTCTCGCCATATTCTGGGCAATACAGTGTGATTTTCTCATTTTCCACTTGTTTCATGGTTTCTTGCCATATTCTGTGTCTGACAGTGTGAATTTTTTATTTTCACATTTTTCAGTGTTTCTCGGCATATTCTGGGTCTTGCAGTGTGATTTTCTCCTTTTCCACGTTTTTTCAAGTTTTTTTGTAATTCTGGGTCCTACAGTGTGATTTTCTCATTTTCCACCTTTTTCAGGTTAACTCTCCATATTCGGGGTCCTTCAATGTGAGTTTTTAATTTTCTAGTTTTTCAGGGTTTCTTGGCATATTCTGGGTTCTGCAGTGTGATTTTCTCCTTTTCCACGTTTTTCAAGTTTTTTCGCTATTCTGTGTCCTACAGTGTGATTATACTCATTTTCCACCTTTTTCAGGTTTTTTGCCATATTCGGTGTCTTTCAGTGTGAGTTTTTAATTTTCTACTTTTTACTGTGTTTCTTGCAATATTCTGGCTCCAAAAAGCATATTTTTATTTTTTCTCGTTTTTCAGGGTTTCTTGGCATATTCTGGGTCCTACAATGTGATTTTCTCATTTTCCACTTTTTTAAAGTTTTTTCGCATTTCTATGTCCTACAGATTGTTTTTCTCATTTTCCACAAGGTTTTCTCGCCATATTCCGGGTCCTTCAGTGTGAGTTTTTAATTTTCTACTTCTTTCAGGGTTTCTTGCCATATTCTGAATCCTACAGCGTGTATTTTTAATTTTCCACGTTTTCAGGGTTTCTGGCATATTCTTGCTCCTACTGTGCGATTTTCCAATTTTTGACTTTTTTCAAGTTTTTTTCCCCAATTCTCCATCCTACAGTGTGATTTTCTCATTTTCCACCTTTTTCAGGTTTTCTCAGCATATTCTGGGTCCTGCAGTGTGAATTTTTAATTTTCCACGTTTTTTCAAGGTTTTTTTCCATATTCTGGTCCTATAGTGTGAATTTTTATTTTTCAACATTTTTCAGTGTTTCTCATCATATTCTGGGTCCTACAGTGTGAATTTCTCATTTTCCACCTTTTTCAGGGTTTCTTGCCATATTCTAGGTTCTTCAGTGGGAGTTTTTAATTTTCCATGTTTTTAAGGTTTTTTTTTTCGTCATATTCTCAGTCCCACAGTGTGATTTTTTCATTTTCAAACTTTTTCAGGTTTTCTCGGCATATTCTTGTTCCTACAGTGTGAATTTAATTTTCCACATTTTTCAGTGTTTCTCGCCATATTCTGGGTCCCACAGTGTAAATTTTTAATTTTCGTCGTTTTTAAGGTTTTTTTTTGGTAATATTCTTGGTCCGACAGTGTGAATATTTAATGTTTCACTTTTTTCAGCGTTTCTCGGAATATTCTGGGTCCTACAGTGTGATTTTCTCATTTTCCACATTTTTCAATTTTTTTCGTAATTCTGGGTCCTACAGTGTGATTTTCTCATTTTCCACCTTTTTCAGCCTTTCTAGCCATTTTTCGGGTCCTTCAGTGTGAGTTTTTAATTTTCTAATTTTTTCAGGGTTTCTCGCCGTATTCTGGGTCCTAAACGTTGTATTTTTAATTTTTCACGTTTTCAGGGTTTCTTGGCATATTCTGGGTCCTATAGTGTGATTTTCTCATTTTCGATATTTTCAAGTTTTTTCGTAATTCTGGGTCCTACAGTGTGATTTTCTCATTTTCCACCTTTTTCAGGTTTTCTCGCCATAATTGGGGTTCTTCAGTGTCAGTTTGTAATTTTCTACTTTTTTCAGGGTTTCTTGCCATATTTGGGGTACTTCAGTGTGAGTTTTTAATTTTCTACTCTTTCAGGGTTTCTCGCCATAAACTGTGTCCTATAGTATGTATTTTTCATTTTCCACGTTTTTCAGGTTTTTTCTTCATATTCTGGGTCCTACATTGTGATTTTCTCATTTCCACATTTTCAGGTTTTCTTGCCATATTCCAGGTCCTTCAGTGTGGATTTTTAATTTTCCACGTTTTTCAGTATTTCTCCCCATATTATGGGTAATACAGTGTGAATTTTAATTATCCACTTTTTTTTCATGGTTTCTCGCCATATTCTGTGTCCGACAGTGTGAATTTTGAATTTTCACGTTTTTCAGTGTTTCTTGAAATATTCTGGGTCCTGCAGTGTGATTTTCTCATTTTCCACCTTTTTCAGGTTTTCTCCCCATATTTGGGGTCCTTCAGTGTCAGTTTGTATTTTTCTACTTTCTTCAGGGTTTCTCACCATATTCTGGATCCTACAGTGTGATTTTCTCATTTTCCACCTTTTTCAGATTTTCTCGCCATGTTTGGGCTCCTTCACTGTGAGATTTTAATTTTCTACTTTTTTATTACCTTTTTCTCGCCATATTCTGGGTCCGTTAGTGTGAATTTTTAATTTTCACGTTTTTCACATTTTCTAGGCCTATTCTGGGTCCTGAAATGTGATTTTCTCATTTTCCACCTTTTTCAGGGTTTCTCGCCATATTTGGGGTCCTACAGTGTGAGTTTGTAATTTTGAACTTTTTTCAGGGTTTCTCGCCATATTCTAGGTCCTAAAGCATGTATTTTTAATTTTCCACGTTTTCAGGGTTTCTGGGCAAAATCTGGGTCCTACAGTGTGATTATTCTCATTTTCCACCTTTTTCAGGTTTTCTCACCATATTCGGGGTCCTTCAGTGTGAATTTTTAATTTTCTACTTTTTTCAGGTTTTCTCGCCATATTCTGGGTCCTCCAGCATGTTTTTTTAATTTTACACGTTTTCAGGGTTTCTGGGCATAATCTGGGTCCTACAGTGTGATTATTCTCATTTTCCACCTTTTTCAGGTTTTCAAACCATATTCGGGGTCTTTCAGTGTGAATTTTTAATTTTCTACTTTTTTCAGGTTTTCTCGCCATATTCTGTGTCCTTCAGTGTGAGTTTTTTTATCTTCCTCCTTTTTCAGGGTTTTCGCCATATTCTGGGTCCTTCCGTGTGATATTTTAATATTTTATCTTTTTCAGGTTTTTTCGTCATATTCTGGGTTATACTGTGTGATTTTCTCATTTCCATGTTTTTTCAGGGTCTCTTGCCGTATTCCAGGTCCTTCATTGTGAATTTTTTTCCCACGGTTTTCAGTATTACTCTCCATATCTGGGTAATGAAGTGTGAAATTTTAATTGTCCAGTCTTTTCATGGTTTCTCACCATATTCTGTGTCCAATAGTGTGAATTTTTAATTTTCAGGTTTTTCATGGTTGTTCGGCATATTCTGGTTTCTGCAGTGTGATTTTCTCATTTTCCACGTTTTTCAAGTTTTTCGTATTTTGGGTCCTACAAGTGTGATTTTCTCATTTTCAATGTTTTTCATGTTTTTGTAATTCTGGGTAATACAGTGTGATTATTCTCATTTTCTACCTTTTTCATGTTTTCGCGCCATATTCGGGATCCTTCAGTGTGAGTTTTTAATTTTCTAGTTTGTTGAGGGTTTCTTACCATATTCTCAGTGCTACAGAGGGTATTTTTAATTTTCCACGTTTCTCAGGGTTTCTCCCCATATTCTGGGTCCTAAAATGTGATTTTCTCATTTATGACGTTTTTCAAGTATTTTCGGAATTCTGGTTCCTACACTGTGATTATTCTCATTTTCCACATTTTTCAGGTTTTCTTGCCATATTTGGGTTCCTTCAGTGTGAGTTTTTAATTTTCTACTTTTATGAGGGTTTCTTGCCATATTCTGGGTACTACAGAGTGTATTATTAATTTTCCACCTTTCTCAGGGTTTCTTGCCATATTCTGGGTCCTACAGTGTCTGTCTGTCTCTCTGTGTGTCTGATCCCCTGGAACTGTAGATGGCCCAGCATATAGTTGCTGGTAGTTGATCCCAGGTTCTCTGGAAGAGGAGACAATGCTGTTAATTGTTGAGCCCTTTCAGTGGCTCCACCTATCTTTAAATTTTTAGAAGTATATGTTAGGCTGTGTTTATGTACATATTATGAAGACCATAAGAGGGATTTAGATTCTCCAGAATCTGACACCCTCTTCTGGAGTGTCTGAAGACAACTACAGTGTACTTATATCTAATAAATAAATAAATAAATAAATAAATAAATAAATATTTTTTAAAAAGGATAAGAATGAAAGAAAGACCAGGCAGGCCTGCCATCCTTAGCACTGTCTGTATGTCTGTCTGTCTGATCCCCTGGAACTGGAGATGGGCCACCATATAGTTGCTGGTAGTTGATTCCAGGTACCCTGGAAGAGGAGACAATGCTGTTAATTGTTGAGCTTTTAGAGTGGCCCCACCCTTCTTTAAATTTTTAGAAGTATATGTGAGGCTGTGTTTATGTTCATCATATGCAGACCATAAGAGGGATTTAGATTCTCCAGAATCTGACATCCTCTTCTGGAGTGTCTGAACAGCTACAGTGTATTTATATCTAATAAACAAATAGATAAATAAATAAATAAATAAATAAATAAACATTTTTTTAAAAAGGATAAGAAAGAAAGAAAGACCAGGCAGGCCTGCCATCCATATCTCTGTCTGTCTGTCTGTCTGTCTATCTGATCCCCAGGAACTGGAGATGGGCCACCATATAGTTGCTGGTAGTTGATCCAAGGTTCTCTGAAAGAGGAGAAAATGCTCTTAATTGTTGAGCCCTTTCAGTGGCCCCACACTTCTTTAAATATTTAGAAGTATATGTGAGGCCTGTTTATGAACATCATATTCAGATTATAAGAGGATTTAGATTCTCCAGAATCTGACACCCTCTACTGGAGTGTCTGAAGACAGCTACAGTGTACTTATATATAATAAATAAATAAATAAATAAATAAATAAATAAATAAACATTTTTAAAAAGGATAAGAAAGAAAGTAAGACCAGGCAGGCCTGCCATCCTTATCTCTGTCTGTCTGTCTGTCTGTATATCTGATCCCCGGGAACTGGAGATGGGCCACCATATAGTTGCTGGTAGTTGATCCCAGGTTCTCTGGAAGAGGAGACAATGCTGTTAATTGTTGAACTCTATCAGTGGCCCTACCCATCTTTAAATTTTTAGAAGTGTATGTGAGGCTGTGTTTATGTACATCATATGCCGACCAGAAGAGGGATTTAGATTCATCAGAATCTGACACCTTCTTCTGGAGTGTCTGAAGACAACTACAGTGTACTTATATCTAATAAATACATAAATAAATAAGTAAATAAAGAAATAAACATTATTTAAACCAGATAAGAAAGAAAGAAAGACCAGGCAGGCCTGCCATCCTTATCTCTGTCTGTCTGTCTGTCTGTCTGTCGTTCTGATCCCCTGGAACTGGAGATGGGCCACCATATAGGTGCTGGTAGTTGATCCCAGATTCTCTGGAAGAGGACACAATGCTGTTAATTGTTGAGCGCTTTCAGTGGCCTCACCCATCGTAAATTATTATTAGTATATGTGAGGCTGTGTTTATGTACATCATATGCAGACCATAAGAGGGATTTAGATTCTCCAGAATCTGACACCCTCTTCTGGAGTGTCTGAAGACAGCTACAGTGTACTTATATCTTATAAATACATAAATAAATAAATAAATAAATAAATAAACATTTTTTAAAAGGATAAGAAAGAAAGAAGGACCAGGCAGGCCTGCCCTCCTTATCTCTGTCTGTCTGTCTGTCTGTCTGTCTGATCCCCTGGAACTGGAGATGGGCCACCATATAGTTGCTGCTAGTTGATCCCAGGTTCTGGTAGAGGAGACAATGCTGTTAATTGTTGAGCCGTTTCAGTGGCCCCACACATCTTTAAATTTTTAGAAGTATATGTGAGGCTGTGTTTATGTACATCATATGCAGACAATAAGAGGGATTTATATTTCCAGAATATGACACCCTCTTCTTAAGTGTCTGAAGACAGCTACAGTGTACTTATATCTAATAAATACATAAATAAACAAATAAACATTTTTTAGAAAGGATAATAAAGAAAGAGAGACCAGGCAGGCCTGCCATCCTTGTCTGTATGTCTGTCTGTCTGATCCCCTGGAACTGGAGATGGGCCACCATATAATTGCTGGTAGTTGATCCCAGGTTCTCTGGAAGAGGAGTCAGTTCTGTTAATTGTTGAGCCCTTTCAGTGGCCCCACCCAACTTTAAATTTTTAGAAGTATATGTGAGGCTGTGTTCATGAACATCATATGCAGACCATAAGAGGGATATAGATTCTCCAGAATCTGACACCATTTTCGGGAGTGTTTGAAGACAGCTACAGTGTACTTATATCTAATAAATACATACTTAAATTAATAAACATTTTTTAAAAAGGATAAGAAAGAATGAAAGACCAGGTAGGCCTGCCATCCTTAACTCTATCTGTCTGTATGTCTGTCTGTCTGTCTGATCCCCTGGAACTGGAGATGGGCCACCATATAATTGCTGGTAGTTGATCCCAGGTTCTCTGGAAGAGGAGTCAGTTCTGTTAATTGTTGAGCCCTTTCAGTGGCCCCACCCAACTTTAAATTTTTAGAAGTATATGTGAGGCTGTGTTCATGAACATCATATGCAGACCATAAGAGGGATATAGATTCTCCAGAATCTGACACCATTTTCGGGAGTGTTTGAAGACAGCTACAGTGTACTTATATCTAATAAATACATACTTAAATTAATAAACATTTTTTAAAAAGGATAAGAAAGAATGAAAGACCAGGTAGGCCTGCCATCCTTAACTCTATCTGTCTGTATGTCTGTCTGTCTGTCTGATCCCCTGGAACTGGAGATGGGCCACCATATATTTGCTGGTAGTTGATCCCAGGTTCTCTATAAGAGGAGACAATGCTGTTAATTGTTGATCCCTTTCATTGGCCCCACACATGTTTAAATTTTTAGAAGTAAATGTGAGGCTGTGTTTATGTACATCATATGCAGACCATAAGAGGGATATAGATTCTCCAGAATCTGACACCCTCTTCTGGAGTGTCTGAAGACAGCTACAGTGTACTTATATCTAATAAATAAATAAATAAATAAATAAATAAATAAATAAATAAATTAACATTTTTTAAAAGGGATAAGAAAGAAAGAAAAACCAGGCAGGCCTGCCATCCTTGTCTGTCTTTCTCTCTGTCTGTCTGTCTTGCCTAGCCCCTTGAGTAGCCTATCCTAGTCCCTTGCCTTGACTAGCCCAGCCCCTTGCCTAGCCTAGCCTAGCCCAGCCCTGCCTTGCCTAGCCCTGCCTATCCCTGTCTTTAACCAGGCTGGCCTTGAACTCAGAAACTGACTGCCTCTGCCTCCATAGTGCTCTCATTAAGAGCTCGAGCCACCACTGACTGTTGGGTTTTCTAAGTCTTACATAGGTATGGTCTGTTTCTCAGCTGTGAAACCCTAATTAACACATGTAGTCTGTCCTAGGTCAGCCATAGCTACAGACTGAGGCCTTTTCTAAAACAAAACAAAAGAAAACAAAAAATAGAAATAATAAAATAAATAAATTAAGCAACCACATGATATCTTTTCTTTCTTTCAGTGATACTCAGAGCTTGAAGCAGTTCACCCATGAGACCTCAGCTCCGGACATTGAGGCTCTTTCCCTAACAAGTATTATGGCTGAACCTGAGGGGTTCTACTGCTGATTTGTGTCCCCCACTTTAAAAAAATAGTTGTTTTCAAAGGCTGCAGGTTCTTAGCCCTGTTCCTTGTTACAGTTGAGTCACAGCCCTGAAAGTTCAGTGGTAGTTAAAGGCACTGAGAAGGGCTTCCTATAGACATCAAAGACCAAGTCTTTGTTTTTAAAAAGTTAATCTGGATTCCCCTACCCCCTGGCATCCTTAGAATTCCTAGAAAGGAAGGCAGGGACCTGGGCAGAAGGGTGCAAGGCTACTGGTGTTTGTAAGTGGTAACAGAAAGCTTTCTCTTGTTGGTACCCTACCCCAAGTTACACTGTCACTTCTTTTTCCTAGTTGTTGTTTTGTCGGTTTGTATTCTCAACATAGACCCTTTTCCTTCCTAACCTTGGCTGTCCTGAACCTTACTGTCCTTGAACTCAGTGATTTGTCTGTCTTGCTGGGATGAAACTGTGAGCTACCATCCAGAAGGAAGCACCCTGCTGAGGTTAGATTGGGGTCTCTTCCATTTTCCTCTATGAACATGCATATGGCAGGCCTGTTCTTTCTTTTTTACTTTTCCTTTTCTTTTTAAAGATTTATTTATTTATTATATTTAAGTATGCTGTAGCTATCTTCAGACAGTCCAGAAGAGGGTGTCAGATTCTGAAGAATCTAAATCATTCTTATTGTCTGCATATGATGTATATAAACACAGCCTCACATATACTCAAAAAAAAAAAAAAAGAAAGATGTGGCTACAGAGAGGGCTCAACAATTAAGAGCATTGTCTCCTCTTCCAGAGAACCTGGGCTCAATTACCAGTATTATATATGGTGGCCCATCTCCAGTTCCAGAGGATCTAATACTCTGTTCTGGAGTCTGTTGGCACAGCATACACATGCAAAACATTCATACACAATCATTGAGAGAGGAGAGAGAGGGGTTGAGAGAGAGGGGAGGTAATCATACCTCCTGACGAGTTTGAAGACCTGAGCTTCATCACTCACACAAATAAATAAATGCAAAATATTTTTTTATAAATAAACTCTGCCATTGCCCTTTAAAAATTCCTAGAAAACAAGTTTTATAAGCAACAGTTATATTTACTATATCTAAAGGACAGTCATGGGCATATTCAATAAATAGAAAAAGGCCTGTTAGTCTTAGAAATGGTAAAGACAAACCAAGGAAGGTTTGCAATTACATAATGAGGCAGCTCAGCCCAGCTCTAAGGTTGGAAATAAGACTCGAGAATAGGATACACCTGAAGACAGCCAGCCATTGTTTTTTGTTTTGGAGGCTGAAAGGATACACCTGAAGACAGCCAATGCTGTGTGATGGTGATCTGGTATTTTTTTTTTAATTTTTAAAAACTTTAACACTTTTTATAAAAATTTTATAAAAACTTTTTATTCTTCTTTCTTTGTTTCTTTTCTTTCTTTCTTTCCTCACCCTAGCCCCTACCCTAGCCCTGTCTTTCACCAGGGTGGCCTCGAACTCAGAAACTGACTGCCTCTGCCTACAGAGTGCTCTCATTAAGAGCTTGAGCCACCACTGAATGTTCGGTTTTCTAAGCCTTACCTTGCTCTTGGTGTCTGTTCTCAGCTGTGAAACCCTAATTAACACAAGTAGGCAGTCCTGGGTCAGCCAGAGCTACAGACTGAGGACTTTTCTAAAAACAAATAAAACAACACAAAACAACAAATAGAAATAATAAAATACATAAATTAAGCAACCACAGCATAGCTTATGTCTATCTAGGTGGTACTCAGAAATTCCAGCAGTTGGCCTGTGACACCTCAGCTCACTATAAGTGAGGCTGTGTTTATGTACATCATATGCAGACCATAAGAGGGATTTAGATTCTCCAGAATCTGACACCCTCTTCTGGAGTGTCTGAACAGCTACAGTGTACTTATATCTAATAAATACATAAATAAATAAATAAATAAATAAATAAATAAATAAACATTTTTTTTAAAAAAAGGATAAGAAAGAAAGAAAGACCAGTCAGGCCTGCCATCCTTATCACTGTCTGTATGTCTGTCTGTCTGATCCCCTGGAACTGGAGATGGGCCACCATATAGTTGCTGGTAGTTGATCCCAGGTACTCTGGAAGAGGAGACAATGCTGTTAATTGTTGAGCTTTTAGAGTGGCCCCACCCTTCTTTAAATTTTTAGAAGTATATGTGAGGCTGTGTTTATGTACATCATCTGCAGACCATAAGAGGGATTTAGATTCTTCAGAATCTGACACCCTCTTCTGGAGTGTCTGAACAGCTACAGTGTACTTATATCTAATAAATACATACAAAAATAAATAAATAAATAAATGAATAAATAAATAAATAAACATTTTGTAAAAAGGATAAGACAGAAAGAAAGACCAGGCAGGCCTGCCATCCTTATCCTTATCCTTGTCTGTCTGTCTGTCTGTCTGATCCCCTGGGAGTGGAGATGGGCCACCATATAGTTTCAGGTAGTTGATCCCAGGTTCTCTGGAAGAGGAGACAATGCTGTTAATTGCTGAGCCCTTTCAGTGGCCCCCCCACCTTTAAATTTTTAGAAGTAAATGTGAGGCTGTGTTTATGTACATCATATGCAGACCATAAGAGGGATTTAGATTCTCCAGAATCTGACACCCTCTTCTGGAGTGTCTGAAGACAACTACATTGTACTTATATCTAATAAATACATAAATAAATAAATAAATAAATAAATAAACATTATTTTAAAAGGATAAGAAAGAAAGAAAGACCAGGCAGGCCTGCCCTCCTTATCTCTGTCTGTCTGTCTGTCTGTCTGATCACCTGGAACTGGAGATGGGCCACCCTATAGTTGCTGGTAGTTGATCCCACGTTCTTTGGAAGAAGAGAGAATGCTGTTAATTGTTGAGCCCTTTCAGTGGGCCAACCCATCTTTTAATTTTTAGAAGTATATGTGAGGCTGTGTTTATGTACATCACATGCAGACCATAAGAGGGATTTAGA
The DNA here is from genome assembly GCF_978045245.1 of Mus caroli. NCBI lineage: Eukaryota > Metazoa > Chordata > Mammalia > Rodentia > Muridae > Mus > Mus caroli. The sequence goes on from NW_028227351.1 coordinate 357,205, forward strand.
TTCTCCAGAAGATGACACCCTCTTCAGGAGTGTCTGAACAGCTACAGTGTACTTTCATCTAATAAATACATAAATAAATAAATAAATAAATAAATAAATAAACATTTTTAAAAATGTATAAGAAATAAAGACCAGGCAGGCCTGCCATCCTTATCTCTGTCTCTCTGTCTGTCTGTCTGTCTGATCCACTGGAACTGGAGATGGGCCACCATAAGGTGCTGGTAGTTTATCCCAGGTTCTCTGAAAGAGGAGACTATGCTGTTAATTGTTGAGCCCTCTCAGTGGCCCCACCCATCTTTAAATTTTTAGAAGTATATGTGAGGCTGTGTTTATGTACATCATATGCAGACCATAAGAGGGATTTAGATCCTTCAGAATCTGACACCCTCTTCTGGAGTGTCTGAAGACAGCTACAGTGTACTTATATCTAATAAATACGTAAATAAATATATAAATAAACATTTTTTTAAAAAGGATAAGAAAGAAATAAAGACCAGGCAGGCCTGCCATCCTTATCACTGTCTCTATGTCTGTCTGTCTGATCCCCTGGAACTGGAGATGGGCCACCATATAGTTGCTGGTAGTTGATCCCAGGTACTCTGTAAGAGGAGACAATGCTATTAATTGTTGAGGTTTTAGAGTGGCCCCACACTTCTTTAAATTTTTAGAAGTATATGTGAGGCTGTGTTTATGTACATCATATGCAGACCATAAGAGGGATTTAGATTCTCCAGAATCTGACACCCTCTTCTGGAGTGTCTGAACAGCTAGAGTGTACTTATTTCTACTAAATACATAAATAAATAAATAAATAAATAAATAAATAAATAAATAAATAAATAAACATTTTTTAAAAAGGATAAGACAGAAAGAAAGACCTGGCACGCCTGCCATCCATATCTCTGTCTGTCTGTCTGTCTGTCTGTCTATCTGATCTCTGGGAACTGGAGATGGGCCACGAATAGTTGCTGGTAGTTGATCCCAGGTTCTCTGGAAGAGGAGTCAGTGCTGTTAATTGTTGAGCCCTTTCAGTGGCCCCACCCATCTTTAAATTTTTAGAAGTATATGTGAGGCTGTGTTTATGTACAACATATGCAGACCATAAGAGGGATTTAGTTTCTCCAGAATCTGACACCCTCTTCTGGAGTGTCTGAACAGCTACAATGTACTTTTATCTAATAAATAAATAAATAAATAAATGAATAAATAAATAAATAAATAAATAAATAAATAAATAAACAAACATTTTTTTAAAAAAAGGATAAGAAAAAAAGAAAGACCAGGCAGGCCTGCCATCCTTATCACTGTCTGTCTGTCTGTCTGTCTGATCCCCTGGAACTGGAGATGGACCACCATATAGTTGCTGGTAGTTGATCCCAGGTTCTCTATAGACGAGACAATGCTGTTAATTGTTGAGCCCTTTCAGTGTCCCCACAGATCTTTTAATTTTTAGAAGTATATGTTAGGCTGTGTTTATGTACATCATATGGAGACCATAAGAGGGAGTTAGATTCTCCAGAATCTGACACCCTCTACTGGAGTGTCTGAACAGCTACAGTGTACTTATATCTAATAATTACATAAATAAATAAATAAATAAATAAATAAATAAATAAATATTTTTTAAAAAGGATAAGAAAGAAAGAAAGAAAGACCAGGCAGGCCTGCCATCCTTATCTCTGTCTGTCTGTCTGTCTGATCCCCTGGAACTGGAGATGGGCCACTTTGTAGGTGCTGGAGGTTGATCCCAGGTTCTCTGGAAGAGGAGACAATGCTGTTCATTGTTGAGTCCTTTCAGTGGCCTTTTAATTTTTTAAGTATATGTGAGGCTGTGTTTATGTACATCATATTCAGACCATAAGAGGGATTTAGATTCTCTAGAATCTGACACCCTCTTCTGGAGTGTCTGAAGATGGCTACAGTGTAGTTATATCTAATAAGTAAATAAATAAATAAATAAATAAATAAATAAACATTTTTTAAAAAGTATAAGAAATAAAGAAAGACCAGGCAGGCCTGACATCTTTATCTCTGTCTCTCTGTCTGTCTGTCTGTCTGTCTGATCCACTGGAACTGGAGATGGGCCACCATAAGGTGCTGGTAGTTTATCCCAGGTTCTCTGAGAGAGGAGACAATGCTGTTAATTGTTGAGCCCTCTCAGTGGCCCCACACATCTTTAAATTTTTAGAAGTATATATGAGGCTGTGATTATGTACATCATATGCAGACCATAAGAGGGATTTAGATTCTCCAGAATCTGACACCCTCTTCTGGAGTGTCTGAAGACAGCTACAGTGTACTTATATCTAATAAATACATAAATAAATATATAAATAAACATTTTTTTTAAAGGATAAGAAAGAAAGAAAGACCAGGCAGGCCTGCCATCCATATCTCTGTCTGTCTGTCTGTCTGTCTATCTGATCCCTGGGAACTGGAGATGGGCCACGAATAGTTGCTGGTAGTTGATCCCAGGTTCTCTGGAAGAGGAGACAATGCTGTTAATTGTTGAGCCCTTTCAGTGGCGCCACCCATCTTTAAATATTTAGAAGTATGTGTGAGGCTGTGTTTATGTACAACATATGCAGACCATAAGAGGCATTTAGATTCTCCAGAATCTGACACCCTCTTCTGGAGTGTCTGAAGACAGCTACAGTGTACTTATATCTAATAAATAAATAGATAAATATATAAATAAACATTTTTTTAAAAAGGATAAGAAAGAAAGAAAGACCAGGCAGGCCTGCCATCCTTATCACTGTCTGTATGTCTGTCTGTCTGATCCCCTGGAACTGGAGATGGGCCACCATATAGTTGCTGGTAGTTGATCCCAGGTACTCTGGAAGAGGAGACAATGCTGTTAATTGTTGAGCTTTTAGAGTAGCCCCACACTTCTTTAAATTTTTAGAAGTATATGTGAGGCTGTGTTTATGTACATCATATGCAGACCATAAGAGGGATTTAGATTCTCCAGAATCTGACACCCTCTTCTGGAGTGTCTGAACAGCTGCAGTGTATTTATATCTACTAAATACATAAATAAATAAAGAAATAAATAAATAAATAATTAAACATTTTTTAAAAAGGATAAGACAGAAAGAAAGACCAGGCAGGCCTGCCATCCATATCTCTGTCTGTCTGTCTGTCTGTCTATCTGATCCCCGGGAACTGGAGATGGGCCACCATATAGTTGCTGGTAGTTGATCCAAGGTTCTCTGGAAGAGGAGACAATGCTGTTAATTGTAGAGCCCTTTCAGTGGCCCCACACTTCTTTAAATATTTAGAAGTATATGTGAGGCTGTGTTTATGTATATCATATTCAGATTATAAGAGGATTTAGATTCTCCAGAATCTGACACCCTATACTGGAGTGTCTGAAGACAACTACAGTGTACTTATATATAATAAATACATAAATAAAAAAATAAATAAATAAATAAATAAATAAATAAACATTTTTTAAAAAGGATAAGAAAGAAAGTAAGAACAGGCAGGCCTGCCATCCTTATCTCTGTCTGTCTGTCTGTCTGTCTGTCTGATCCCCTGGAACTGGAGATGGGCTACCATAAAGTTGCTGGTAGTTGATCCCAGGGTTCTGGAAGAGGAGACAATGCTGTTAATTGTTGAGCCATATCAGTGGCCCTGCCCATCTTTAAATATTTAGAAGTATATGTGAGGCTGTGTTTATGTACATCATATGCAGACCATAAGAGAGATTTAGATTCTCCAGAATCTGACACCCTCTTCTGGAGTGTCTGAAGACAGCTACAGTGTACTTAATTCTAATAAATAAATAAATAAATAAATAAACATTTTTTAAAAAGGATAAGAAAGAAAATAAGACCAGGCAGGCCTGCCATCCTTATCTCTGTCTGTCTGTCTGTCTGTCTGCCTGATCCCCTGGAACTGGAGATGGGCCACCATATAGTTGCTGGTAGTTGATCCCAGGTTCTCTGGAAGAGGAGACAATGCTGTTAATTGTTGAGCCCTTTCAGTGGCTCCACCCATTTTTAATTTTTAGAAGTATATGTGATGCTATGTTTATGTACATCATATTCAGACCATAAGAGGGATTTAGATTCTCTATAATCTGTCACCCTCTTCTGGAGTGTCTGAAGACGGCTACAGTGCACTTATATCTAATAAATACATATATGAATAAATAAATAAATACACAATTTTTAAAACGAATAAGAAATAAAGAAAGACCAGGCAGGCCTGCCATCCTTTTCTCTGTCTCTCTGTCTGTCTGTCGGTCTGATCCACTGGAACTGGAGATGGGCCACCATAAGGTGCTGGTAGTTTATCACAGGTTCTCTGAAAGAGGAGACAATGCTGTTAATTGTTGAGCCTTCCCAGTGGCCCCACACAACTTTAAATTTTTAGAAGTATATGTGAGGCTGTGTTTATGTACATCATATGCAGACCATAAGAGGGATTTAGATTCTCCAGAATCTGACACCCTCTTCGGGAGTGTCTGAAGACAGCTACAGTGTACTTATATCTAATAAATCCATAAATAAATATATAAATAAACATTTTTTTAAAAAGGATAAGAAAGAAAGAAAGACCAGGCAGGCCTGCCATCCTTATCACTGTCTGTATGTCTGTCTGTATGATCCCCTGGAACTGGAGATGGGCCACCATATAGTTGCTGGTAGTTGATCCCAGGTACTCTGGAAGAGGAGACAATGCTGTTAATTGTTGAGCTTTTAGAGTGGCCCCACCCTTCTTTAAATTTTTAGAAGTATATGTGAGGCTGTGTTTATGTACATCATATGCAGACCATAAGAGGGATTTAGATTCTCCAGAATCTGACACCCTCTTCTGCAGTGTGTGAACAGCTACAGTGTACTTATATCTAATAAATAATTAAATAAATAAATAAACAAACATTTTTTTAAAAAAAGGATAAGAAAGAAAGAAAGACCAGGCAGGCCTGCCACCCTTATCACTGTCTGTCTGTCTGTCTGTCTGATCCCCTGGAACTTGTGATGGACCACCATAGAGTTGCTGGTAGTTGATCCCAGGTTCTCTATAAGAGGAGACAATGCTGTTAATTTTTGAGCCCTTTCAGTGGCCCCACACATCTTTTAATTTTTAGAAGTATATGTTAGGCTGTGTGTATGTACATCATATGCAGACCATAACAGGGATTTAGATTCTCCAGAATCTGACACCCTCTTCTGGAGTGTCTGAAGACAGCTACAGTGTACTTATATCTAATAAATACATAAATAAATATATAAATAAACATTTTTTAAAAAGGATAAGAAAGAAAGAAAGACCAGGCAGGCCTGCCATCCTTAGCACTGTCTGTATGTCTGTCTGTCTGATCCCCTGGAACTGGAGATGGGCCACCATATAGTTGCTGGTAGTTGATCCCAGGTACTCTGGAAGAGGAGACAATGCTGTTAATTGTTGAGCTTTTAGAGTGGCCCCACCCTTCTTTAAATTTTTAGAAGTATATGTGAGGCTGTGTTTATGTACATCATATGCAGACCATAAGAGGGATTTAGATTCTCCAGAATCTGACAACCTCTTCTGGAGTGTCTGAACAGCTACAGTGTACTTATATCTAATAAATAAATAAATAAATAAAAAAATAAATAAATAAATAAGTAAATAAATAAATAAATAAACATTTTTTAAAAAGGATATGACAGAAAGAAAGACCAGGCAGGCCTGCCATCCATATCTCTGTCTGTCTGTCTGTCTGTCAATCTGATCCCTGGGAACTGGAGATGGGCCACGAATAATTGCTGGTAGTTGATCCCAGGTTCTCTGGAAGAGGAGACAATGCTGTTAATTGTTGAGCCCTTTCAGTGGCGCCACCCATCTTTAAATATTTAGTAGTAAATGTGAGGCTGTGTTTATGTACATCATATGCAGACCATAAGAGGGATTTAGATTCTCCAGAATCTGACACCCTCTTCTGGAGTGTCTGAAGACAGCTACAGTGTACTTATATCAAATAAATAAATAGATAAATAAATAAATAAATAAATAAACATTTTTAAAAAGGATAAGAAAGAAAGAAAGACCAGGTAGGCCTGCCATCCATATCTCTGTCTGTCTGTCTGTCTGTCTATCTGATCCCCGGGTACTGGAGATGGGCCACCATATAGTTGCTTGTAGTTGATCCAAGGTTCTCTGGAAGAGGAGACAATGCTGTTAATTGTTGAGCCCTTTCAGTGGCCCCACACTTCTTTAAATATTTAGAAGTATATGTGAGGCTGTGTTTATGTACATCATATTCAGATTATAAGAGGATTTAGATTCTCCAGAATCTGACACCCTATACTGGAGTGTCTGAAGACAGCTACAGTGTACTTATAATAAATAAATAAATAAATAAATAAATAAATAAATAAATAAATAAACATTTTTGGAAAAGGATAGGAAAGAATGTAAGACCAGGCAGGCCTGCCATCCTTATCTCTGTCTGTCTGTCTGTCTGTCTGATCCCCTGGAACTGGAGATGGGCCACCATATAGTTGCTGGTAGTTGATCCAAGGTTCTCTGAAAGAGGAGACAATGCTGTTAATTGTTGAGCCCTCTCAGTGACCCCACACTCTTTAAATTTTTAGAAGTATATGTGAGGCTGTGTTTATGTACATCATATGCAGACCATAAGAGGGATTTAGATTCCAGAATTTGACACCCTCTTCTGGAGTGTCTGAAGACAGCTACAGTGTACTAATATCTAATAAATCCATAAATAAATATATAAATAAACATTTTTTTAAAAAGGATAAGAAAGAAAGAAAGACCAGGCAGGCCTGCCATCCTTATTACTGTCTGTATGTCTGTCTGTATGATCCCCTGGAACTGGAGATGGGCCACCATATAGTTGCTGGTAGTTGATCCCAGGTACTCTGGAAGAGGAGACAATGCTGTTAATTGTTGAGCTTTTAGAGTGGCCCCACCCTTCTTTAAATTTTTAGAAGTATATGTGAGGCTGTGTTTATGTAAATCATATGCAGACCATAAGAGGGATTTAGATTCTCCAGAATCTGAAACCCTCTTCTGGAGTGTGTGAACAGCTACAGTGTACTTATATCTAATAAATAAATAAATAAATAAATAAATAAACCAACATTTTTTTAAAAAAAGGATAAGAAAGAAAGAAAGACCAGGCAGGACTGCCATCTTTATCACTGTCTGTCTGTCTGTCTGTCTGATCCCCTGGAACTGGAGATGGGCCACAATATAGTTGCTGGTAGTTGATCCCAGGTCCTCTGGAAGAGGAGACAATGCTGTTAATTGTTGAGCCCTTTCAGTGGCCCCACCCATCTTTAAATTTTTAGAAGTATATGTGAGGCTGTGTTTATGTACATCATATGCAGACCATAAGAGGGATATAGATTCCCCAGAATCTGACACCATCTCCTGGAGAGTCTGAAGACAGCTAGAGTGTACTTATATCTAATAAGTACATAAATAAATAAATAAATAAATAAATAAACATTTTTTAAAAGGATAAGAAAGAAAGAAAAATCAGGCAGGCCTGCCATCCTTATCACTGTCTGTCTGTCTGTCTGTCTGATACCCTGCAACTTGAGATGGGCCACCATATAGTTGCTGTTAGTTGATCCCTCGTTCTCTGGAAGATGAGACAATGGTGTTAATTGTTGAGCCCTTTCAGTGGGCCCACCCAACTTTAAATTTTTAGAAGTATATGTGAGGCTGTGTTTATGTACATCATATGCAGACCATAAGAGGGATTTAGATTCTCCAGAATATGACACCCTCTTCTAGAGTGTCTGAAGACAACTACAGTGTACTTATATCTAATAAATACATAAATAAATAAATAAACATTTTTTAAAAAGAATAAGAAAGAAAGAAAGACCAGGCAGGCCTGCCACCTTGTCTGTCTGTCTGTCTGTCTGTCTATCTGTCAGATACCCTGGAACTGGAGATGGGCCACCATATAGTTGCTGGTAGTTGATCCCAGGTTCTCTGGAAGAGGAGACAATGCTGTTAGTTGTTGAGCCCTTTCAGTGGCCCCACCCATCTTTAAATTTTTAGAAGTATATGTGAGGCTGTGTTCATTTACATCATATGTAGACCATAAGAGGTATATTGATTCTCCAGAATCTGCACCGTCTTCTGGAGAGTCTGACGACAGCTACAGTGTACTTATATCTTAAATACATAAATAAATAAATAAATGAATAAATGAATAAATAAATAAATAAATAAACATTTTTTTAAAAGGATAAGAAAGAAAGAAAAATCAGGCAGGCCTGCCATCCTTATCTCTGTCTGTCTGTCTGTCTGTCTTATCCCCTGGAACTTGAGATGGGCCACCATATAGTTGTTGGTAGTTGATCCCACGTTCTCTGGAAGAAGAGACAATGCTGTTAATTGTTGAGCCCTTTCAGTGGGCCCATCCATCTTTAAATTTTTAGAAGTATATGTGAGGCTGTGTTTATGTACATCATATGCAGACCATAAGAGGGATTTAGATTCTCCAGAAGATGACACCCTCTTCTAGAGTGTCTGAAGACAGCTACAGTGTACTTATATCTAATAAATACATAAATAAATAAATAAATAAATAAACATTTTTTTAAAAGGATAAGAAAGAAAGAAAGACCAGGCAGGGCTGCCCTCCTTATCTTTGTCTGTCTGTCTGTCTCTCTGTTTGTCTGTCTGTCTGATCTCCTGGAACTGGAGATGGGCCACCATTTTGTTGCTGATAGTTGATCCCAGGTCTTCTGAAGAGGAGACAATGCTGTTAATTGTTCAGCCCTTTCAGTGGCCCCACCCATCTTTAAATTTCTAGAAGTAAATGTGATGCTGTGTTTATGTACATCATATTCAGACCCTTAAAGAGGGATTTATATTCTCCAGAATCTGACACCGTCTTTTGGAGTGTCTATGACGGATACAGTGTACTTATATCTAATAAATACATAAATAAAGAAATAAACATTTTTTTAAAAAGATAAGAAAGAAAGAAAGTCCAGGCAGGCCTGCCATCCTTATCTCTGTCTGTCTGTCTGTCTGTCTGATCCTCTGACCTGGAGATGGGCCACCATAGAGTTGCTTGTAGTTGATCCCAGGTTCTCTGGAAGAGGAGACAATGCTGTTAATTGTTGAGCCCTTTCAGTGGCCCCACCCATCTTTAAATTTTTAGAAGTATATGCGAGGCTGTGTTTATGTACCGAATATGCAGACCATAAGAGGGATTTAGATTCTCCAGAATCTGACACCCTCTTCTGGAGTGTCTGAAGACAGCTACAGTGTACTTATATCTAATAAATTCATAAATAAACAAATGAACATTTTTAAAAAAGGATAATAAAGAAAGAGAGACCAGGCAAGCCTGCCATCCTTGTCTGTCTGTCTGTCTGATCCCCTGGAAATGGAGATGGGCCACCATATAATTGCTGGTAGTTGATCCCAGGTTCTCTGGAAGAGGAGTCAGTGCTGTTAATTGTTGAGCCCTTTCAGTGGCCCCACCCATCTTTAAATTTTTAGAAGTATATGTGAGGCTGTGTTCATGTACATCATATGCAGACCATAAGAGGGATATAGATTCTCCAGAATCTGACACCCTCTTCGGTAGTGTTTGAAGACAGCTACAGTGTACTTAAATCTAATAAATAAATAATTAAATTAATAAACATTTTTTAAAAAGGATAAGAAAGAATGAAAGACCAGGTAGGCCTGCCATCCTTAACTCTATCTGTCTGTATGTCTGTCTGTCTGTCTGATCCCCTGGAACTGGAGATGGGCCACCATATAGTTGCTGGTAGTTGATCCCAGGTTATCTATAAGAGGAGACAATGCTGTTAATTGTTGATCCCTTTCATTGGCCCCACACATGTTTAAATTTTTAGAAGTAAATGTGAGGCTGTGTTTATGTACATCATATGCAGACCATAAGAGGGATATAGATTCTCCAGAATCTGACACCCTCTTCTGGAGTGTCTGAAGACAGCTACAGTGTACTTATATCTAATAAATACATAAATAAATAAATAAATAAATAAATAAATAAATAAATAAATAAACATTTTTTAAAAGGGATAAGAAAGAAAGAAAAACCAGGCAGGCCTGCCATCCTTGTCTGTCTTTCTCTCTGTCTGTCTGTCTTGCCTTGCCCCTTGAGTAGCCTAGCCTAGTCCCTTGCCTTGACTAGCCCAGCCCCTTGCCTAGCCTAGCCTAGCCCAGCCCTGCCTTGCCTAGCCCTGCCTATCCCTGTCTTTAACCAGGCTGGCCTCGATCTCAAAAACTGACTGCCTCTGCCTCCAGAGTGCTCTCATTAAGACCTCGAGCCACCACTGATTGTTGTGTTTTCTAAGTCTTACATAGGTATGGTCTGTTTCTCAGCTGTGAAACCCTAATTAACACGTGTAGTCTGTCCTAGGTCAGCCATAGCTACAGACTGAGGCCTTTTCTAAAACAAAACAAAAGAAAACAAAAAATAGAAATAATAAAATAAATAAATTAAGCAACCACATGATATCTTTTGTTTCTTTCAATGATACTCAGAACTTGAAGCAGTTCACCCATGAGACCTCAGCTCCGGACATTGAGGCTCTTTCCCTAACAAGTATTATGGCTGAACCTGAGGGGTTCTACTGCTGATTTGGGTCCCCCACTTTAAAAAAATAGTTGTTTTCAAAGGCTGCAGGTTCTTAGCCCTGTTCCTTGTTACAGTTGAGTCACAGCCCTGAAAGTTCAGTGGTAGTTAAAGGCACTGAGAAGGGCTTCCTATAGACATCAAAGACCAAGTCTTTGTTTTTAAAAAGTTAATCTGGATTCCCCCACCCCCTGGCATCCTTAGAATGCCTAGAAAGGAAGGCAGGGACCTGGGCAGAAGGGTGCAAGGCTACTGGTGTTTGTAAGTGGTAACAGAAAGCTTTCTCTTGTTGGTACCCTACCCCAAGTTACACTGTCACTTCTTTTTCCTAGTTGTTGTTTTGTCGGTTTGTATTCTCAACATAGACCCTTTTCCTTCCTAACCTTGGCTGTCCTGAACCTTACTGTCCTTGAACTCAGTGATTTGCCTGTCTTGCTGGGATGAAACTGTGAGCTACCATCCAGAAGGAAGCACCCTGCTGAGGTTAGATTGGGGTCTCTTCCATTTTCCTCTATGAACATGCATATGGCAGGCCTGATCTTTCTTTTTTACTTTTCCTTTTCTTTTTAAAGATTTATTTATTTATTATATTTAAGTATGCTGTAGCTATCTTCAGACAGTCCAGAAGAGGGTGTCAGATTCTGAAGAATCTAAATCATTCTTATTGTCTGCATATGATGTATATAAACACAGCCTCACATATACTCAAAAAAAAAAAAGAAAGAAAAAAGATGTGGCTACAGAGAGGGCTCAACAATTAAGAGCATTGTCTCCTCTTCCAGAGAACCTGGGCTCAATTACCAGTATTATATATGGTGGCCCATCTCCAGTTCCAGGGGATCTAATACTCTGTTCTGGAGTCTGTGTGCACAGCATACACATGCAAAACATTCTTACACAATCATTGAGAGAGGAGAGAGAGGGGTTGAGAGAGAGGGGAGGTAATCATACCTCCTGACGAGTTTGAAGACCTGAGCTTCATCACTCACACAAATAAATAAATGCCAAATATTTTTTTATAAATAAACTCTGCCATTGCCCTTTAAAAATTCCTAGAAAACAAGTTTTATAAGCAACAGTTATATTTACTATATCTAAAGGACAGTCATGAGCATATTCAATAAATAGAAAAAGGCCTGTTAGTCTTAGAAATGGAAAAGACAAACCAAGGAAGGTTTGCAATTACATAATGAGGCAGCTCAGCCCAGCTCTAAGGTTGGAAATAAGACTCGAGAATAGGATACACCTGAAGACAGCCAGCCATTGTTTTTTGTTTTGGAGGCTGAAAGGATACACCTGAAGACAGCCAATGCTGTGTGATGGTGATCTGGTATTTTTTTTTTTTAATTTTTAAAAACTTTAACACTTTTTATAAAACTTTTATAAAAACTTTTTCTTTCTTTCTTTCTTTCCTCACCCTAGCCCCTACCCTAGCCCTGTCTTTCAACAGGGTGGCCTGGACCTCAGAAACTGACTGCTTCTACCTACAGAGTGCTCTCATTAAGAGCTTGAGCCACCACTGAATGTAGGGTTTTCTAAGCCTTACCTTGCTCTTGGTGTCTGTTCTCAGCTGTGAAACCCTAATTAACAAAAGTAGGCAGTCCTGGGTCAGCCAGAGCTACCGACTGAGGACTTCTCTAAAAACAAATAAAACAAAACAAAACAACAAATAGAAATAATAAAATACATAAATTAAGAAACCACAGCATAGCTTTTCTCTCTCTAGGTGGTACTCAGAAATTCCAGCAGTTGGCCTGTGACACCTCAGCTCAGTATATGTGAGGCTGTGTTTATGTACATCATATGCAGACCATAAGAGGGATTTACATTCTCCAGAATCTGACACCCTCTTCTGGAGTGTCTGAAGACAGCTACAGTGTACTTATATCTAAGAAATAAATAAATAAATAAATAAATAAATAAATAAATAAATAAATATTTTTTAAAAAGGATAAGAAAGAAAGAAAGACCAGGCAGGCCTGCCATCATTATCTCTGTCTGTCTGTCTGTCTGATCCCCTGGAACTGGAGATGGGCCACCTTGTAGGAGCTGGTAGTTGATCCCAGGTTCTCTGGAAGAGGAGACAATGCTGTTAATTGTTGAGCCCTTTCAGTGGCCCCACCCATTTTTAATTTTTAGAAGTATATGTGAAGCTGTGTTTATGTACATCATATTCAGAACATAAGAGGGATTTAGATTCTCCAGAATCTGACAACCTCTTCTGGAGTGTCTGAAACAGATACAGTTTACTTATATCTAATGAATACATATATAAAAAATAAATATTTTTAAAAAGGATAAGAAAGAAAGAAAGACCAGGCAGTCCTCCATCCTTAACTCTGTCTGTCTGTCTGTCTGTTTGATACCCTGGAACTGGAGATGGGCCACCATATAGTTGCTGGAAGTTGATCCCAGGCTCTCTGGAAGAGGAGACAATGCTGTTAATTGTTGAGCCATTTCAGTGGCCCCACCCATCTTTAAATTTTTAGAAGTAAAGTTGAGGCTGTGTTTATGTACATCATATGCAGACCATAAGAGGGATTTAGATTCTCCAGAATCTGACACCCTCTTCTTGATTGTTTGAAGACAGCTACATTGTACTTATATCTAATAAATACATAAATATATGAATAAACATTTTTTAAAAAGGATAAGAAAGAAAGAAAGACCAGGTAGGCCTGCCATCATTATCCTTGTCTGTCTGTCTGTCTGTCTGTCTGTCTGATCAGCTGGAACTGGAGATGGGCCACCATATAGTTGCTGGTAGTTGATCCCAGGATCTCTGGTAGAGTTGACAATGCTGTTAATTGTTGAGACCTTTAAGTGGCCCCACACATATTTTAATTTTTAGAAGTATATGTGAGGCTGTGTTTATGTACATCATATGCAGACCATAAGAGGGATATCGATACTCCAGAATCTGACACCCTCTTCTGGAGTGTCTGAAGATAGCTACAGTGTACTTATATCTAATAAATAAATAAATAAATAAATAAATAAATAAATAAATAAATAAACAAACATTTTTTAAAAAGGATAAGAAAGAAAGAAAGACCAGGCAGGACTGCCATCCTTATCTCTGTCTGTCTGTCTGTCTGTCTGATCCTCTGGAACTGAGGATGGGCCACCATAGAGTTGCTTGTAGTTGATCCCAGGTTCTCTGGAAAAGGAGACAATGCTTTTAATTGTTGAGCCCTTTCAGTGGGCCCACACATCTTTAAATTTTTAGAAGTATATGTGAGGCCATGTTTATGTACATCATATGCAGACCATAAGAGGGATTTAGATTCTCCAGAATATGACACCCTCTTCTAGAGTGTCTGAAGACAGCTTCAGTGTACTTATATCTAATAAATACATAAATAAATAAATAAACATTTTTTAAAAAGTATAAGAAAGAAAGAAAGACCAGGCAGGCCTGCCACCATGTCTGTCTGTCTGTCTGTCTGTCTATCTGTCAGATACCCTGGAACTGGAGATGAGCCACCATATAGTTGATGGTAGTTGATTCCAGGTTCTCTGGAAGAGGAGACAATGCTGTTAATTGTTGAGTCCTTTCAGTGGCCCCACCCATCTTTAAATTTTTAGAAGTATATGTGAGGCTGTGTTCATGTACATCATATGCAGACCATAGGAGGGATATAGATTCTCCAGAATCTGACACCCTCTTCTGGAGTGCCTGAAGACAGCTACAGTGTACTTATATCTAATAAATAAATAAATAAATAAATAAATGAATAAATAAATAAATAAATAAACCTTTTTTAAAAAGGATAAGAAAGAAAGAAAAATCAGGCAGGCCTGCCATCCTTATCTCTGTCTGTCTGTATGTCTGTCTTATCCCCTGGAACTTAAAATGGGCCACCATATAGTTGCTGGTAGTTTATCCCACGTTCTCTGGAAGAAGAGACAATGCTGTTAATTGTTGAGTCATTTCAGTGGGCTCACCCATCTTTACATTTTTAGAAGTATATGTGAGGTTGTGTTTATATACATCATATGCAGACCATAAGAGGGATTTATTCTCGAGAAGATGACACACTCTTCTAGACTGTCTGAAGACTGCTACAGTGTACTTATATCTAATAAATTCATAAATAAACAAATAAACATTTTTAAAAAAGGATAATAAAGAAAGAGAGACCAGGCAAGCCTGCCATCCTTGTCTGTCTGTCTGTCTGTCTGTTCCCCTGGAACTAGAGATGGGCCACCATATAAATGCTGGTAGTTGATCCCATGTTCTCTGGAAGAGGAGTCAGTGCTGTTAATTGTTGAGCCCTTTCAGTGGCCCCACCCATCTATAAATTTTTAGAAGTATATGTGAGGCTGTGTTCATGTACATCATATGCAGACCATAAGAGGGATATAGATTCTCCAGAATCTGACACCCTCTTCGGGAGTGTTTGAAGAGAGCTACAGTGTACTTATATCTAATAAATACATACTTAAATTAATAAACATTTTTTAAAAAGGATAAGAAAGAATGAAAGACCAGGTAGGCCTTCCATCCTTAACTCTATCTGTCTGTATGTCTGTCTGTCTGTCTGATCCCCTGGAACTGGAGATGGGCCACCATATAGTTCCTGGTAGTTGATCCCAGGTTCTCTGGTAGAGGAGACAATGCTGTTAATTGTTGAGCCCTTTCAGTGGCCCCACCCATCTTTAAATTTTTAGAAGTATATGTGAGGCTGTGTTCATGTACATCATATGCAGACCATAAGAGGGATATTGATTCTCCAGAATCTGACACCCTCTTCTGGAGAGTCTGAAGACAGCTACAGTGTACTTATATCTAATAAATACATAAATAAATAAATAAATAAATGAATAAATAAATAAATAAATGAACATTTTTTAAAAAGGATAACAAATAAAGAAAAATCAGGCAGGCCTGCCATCCTTATCTCTGTCTGTCTGTCTGTCTGTCTTATCCCCTGGAACTTGAGATGGGCCACCATATAGTTGCTTGTAGTTCATCCAAGGATCTCTGGAAGAGGAGACAATGCTGTTAATTGTTGAGCCCTTTCAGTGGGCCCACACTTCTTTAAATTTTTAGAAGTATATGTGAGGCTGTGTTTATGTACATCATATGCAGACAATAAGAGGGATTTAGATTCTCCAGAATCTGGCACCCTCTTCTGGAGTGTCTGAAGACAGCTACAGTGTACTTATATGTAATAAATAAATAAATAAATAAATAAATAAATAAATAAATAAACATTTTTTTTTAAATTATAAGAAAGAAAGAAAAACCAGGCAGGCCTCCATTCTTATCTCTGTCTGTCTGTCTGTCTGTCTGATACCCTGGAACTGGAGATGGGCCACCATATAGTTGCTGGTAGTTTATCCAAGGTTCTCTGGAAGAGGAGACAATGCTGTTAATTATTGAGCCCTTTCAGTGGGCCCACACTTCTTTAAATTTTTAGAAGTATATGTGAGGCTGTGTTTATGTACATCATATGCAGACCATAAGAGGGATTTAGATTACCCAGAAGATGACACCCTCTTCTAGAGTGTCTGAAGACAGCTAAAGTGTACTTATATCTAATAAATACATACTTAAATTAATAAACATTTTTTAAAAGTATAAGAAAGAAAGAAAGACCAGGCAGGCCTCCATCCTTATCTCTGTCAGTCTGTCTGTCTGTCTGATCCATTGGAACTGGAGATGGGCCACTATATAGTTGCTGTTAGTTGTTCCCAGGTTCTCTGGAAGAAGAGACAATGCTGTTAATTGTTGAGCCCTTTCAGTGGCTCCACCTATCTTTAAATTTTTAGAAGTATATGTTGGGCTGTGTTTATGTACATCATATGCAGATCATAAGAGGGATTTAGATTCTCCAGAATCTGACACCCTCTTCTGGAGTGTCTGAAGACAACTATAGTGTACTTATATCTAATAAATACATAAATAAATAAATAAATAAATAAATAAATAAATAAATAAACATTATTTTAAAAGGATAAGAAAGAAAGAAAAACCAGGCAGGCCTGCCCTCCTTATCTCTGTCTGTCTGTCTGTCTGTCTGATCCCCTGGAACTGGAGATGGGCCACCATATAGTTGCTGGTAGTTGATCCCAGGTTTTCTGGAAGAAGAGACAATGCTGTTAATTGTTGAGCCCTTTCAGTGGCCCCACCCATCTTAAATTTTTAGAAGTGTATGTGAATCTGTGTTTATGTCCATCATATGCAGACCATAAGAGGGATTTATATTCTCCAGAATCTGACACCCTCTTCTGGAGTGTCTGAAGACAGCTACAGTGTACTTATATCTTATAAATACATAAATAAATAAATAAACATTTTTTAAAAAGGATAAGAAAGAAAGAAAAACCAGGTAGGACTGCCACCCTTGTCTGTCTGTCTCTTTGTCTGCCTGATCCCCTGGAACTGGAGATGGGCCACCATATAGTTGCTGGTAGTTGATCCCAGGTTCTCTGTTATAGGAGACAATGCTGTTAATTTTTGAGCCCTTTCAGTGCCCCCACACATCTTTAAATTTTTAGAAGTATATGTGAGGCTGTGTTTATGTACATCATATGCAGACCATAAGAGGGATTTAGATTCTCCAGAATCTGGCACCCTCTTCTGGAGTGTCTGAAGACAGCTACAGTGTACTTATATGTAATAAATACGTAAATAAATAAATAAATAAATAAACATTTTTTTTTAAAGTATAAGAAAGAAAGAAAGACCAGGCAGGCCTCCATTCTTATCTCTGTCTGTCTGTCTGTCTGTCTGATACCCTGGAACTGGAGATGGGCCACCATATAGTTGCTGGTAGTTTATCCAAGGTTCTCTGGAAGAGGAGACAATGCTGTTAATTGTTGATCCCTTTCTTGGCCCCACCCATCTTTAAATTTTTAGAAGTATATGTGAGGCTGTGTTTATGTACATCATATGCAGACCATAAGAGGGATTTAGATTCTCCAGAATCTGACACCCTCTTTTGGAGTATCTGAAGATAGCTACAGTGTACTTATATCTAATAAATAAATAAATAAATAAATAAATAAATAAATAAATAAATAAACAAACATTTTTTAAAAAGGATAAGAAAGAAAGAAAGAACAGGCAGGGCTGCCATCCTTATCTTTGTCTGTCTGTCTGTCTCTCTGTTTGTCTGTCTGTCTGATCTCCTGGAACTGGAGATGGGCCACCATTTTGTTGCTGGTAGTGAAAGACTCCAGGACTCCCAAAGGGAGGCACTTACTCAAGCCTCGGGTCAGCCGCGCACCCAAGAAGACACTGAGACCGAACTTAAGATGTATAGAGAGTAAGATTTAATACAGCAACGACAAGAAAGCACACAAAAAGCACATATACCAGATATCTGGGGTCGAAACTCATGCAGCCAGCAAGGTGCAGAGGAGATTCGGCATTAGGCCCAGACTTGTCACAGGCTTTTATAGGAGAAGGGTAAGGAGAAAAGTACAAGTTTTACGTCACCAAGGTGTTCTGCCAAGGAGCTTTACATAACCAAGGGGTCGTGTCCTATATTTTGGCAATGTACTCGATCTATTGGAACATTCTGGGGTAGTACCAGGAGGCCCCTATCTCAAAAATGTTCTTGGAACAGTCTTCAGTTAGGAGGGGTTGGACTGAGTTCGCTCCAGGAGACCCTTATCTCAGAAATGCTCCTGGAACCGTTCTCACTTGGGAGGGGTCGGACTCTGGGGTGAAGAGTTCAAGAATGTACTCTGAGGTAAAAAGTTCAGGTGTGTTCCGGGAACAACCTCTAGATGGGAGGGGTAAGAGAACTCTGAGTTGGAGAGTTCATGGAGAGTTCAGCTTTTCTTCTTTCATTCCCCCCTTCTTTTAGTGAATAGCTCTAATCTTAGAGCGAGTCCTGCATTTATCCCCCTCCACAGAGTCCAATCTCTTTCTGTTTTGTAACATCACTTTGTACAGGGAAGTCAAAAATAGACCGTTTTATAGTTCTAAGATCAACATCCATAGCTGTACATAACCAACAGGATTGAGTCATATTAGGATTAGTTCTAAAACTTAAGAAAGCTCTTAGTCTATGTGGCCATTGGGGAGGTCGTGTCCAGCAGGGGATGAGATGGCCACATTATTTTTGTGGTAGTTCTGATTTTTTAGATGGCGCTGTAGATGGCCTTCCTTAGCGTAGGCCTTGTGGCACAGGTGGCATTCATAGAGCCGGCCCCCTGTGTGCAGATGCATATGGTTCTTGAGGTCGTAGTTATGCAGGAAGCGGGCTGGACAGTGGGGGCATGAGTAGGGTCGCTCTCCTGTGTGCTCTCGCATGTGGATCTTCAGCTTATCATTCCTGGTGAAGCGGATACCGCAGACCTCACAGGCAAAAGGCTTTTCACCATTGTGGGTCCTTATGTGCCGAGGCAGTTTGCCTGCCCCGTGGATTATCTTGTGACAGACTGGGCACTCTTGGGGCATCTGTGAAAGGCATTTAGGCACTAGCTTGTTTTGGTCATTTAGGCCTGGTGTCAGGGCATCCTGGTGCAGCGAACTTAGGTAAGCCCTCAGGTCAGGGTCAATGAGATCTTCATCTGAGCCCAGCTCTTCTGATGATAGTGGAGGTTCGTTACTCTGGGCCAGCCCGTAGCCTGGTGGGTTGAGCATTTTTGAGGTTGAGGCTGTGGGGGTGGCAGTGGCAAAAGCCTCCAGGTACTGTCGGGCTCGCTCACAGTCATCTTTATCTGGGCTGGGGGCTTCCAGTCCACTGCCTTGCAAAATCTCCAAGCAAGTAGTGACGACACATGGGATTTCCAGTAGCCGAGCAGCTTGGAGTACAGCCGGCACATTGGCGTTGCTGGTGGTCAGTGTGGCTGTGTAAGCAAACTCGAGCAGGGCACTTAGGGCCTCCGGCCCTACAAAGTTCAGCTCACACACACTGGCTTTTGCTCCCCCAGAAGCCGTTTCAACACTCTCTGTTTTTATTACTGTTCTCTCTCTCTCTTCTGTAAAGAGCCTCTTGAAGTAGTGGCTACAGGCAGCCAGCACAGCCCTGTGGGTTTGGTACTCAAAACCCTGTGTCCTGATGGTGAGGTCGCACAGATGACCCAGCTGGCGCTGCTCGTTTAGGCAGCTCAGGAGCTCGCTGCTGTGATCTGGGAATGGGATTCCAATTAGGTCATCCTCGGGGCTCCCCATCTTTTTCTTTTTAGTCGTTGGGTCTGTTTGCTGGAGCTGGGCAACAGAGCAGGGTGTAGAAAGAGTCAACACAGGGATCCAATATCCTGCTAGACTTAGTCAAGGGGGGGCGGTCCCCCATGTAGAATTTCATAAGAAGTAAGACCGAAACGTCCAGGTGTGTTTCGGACTCTGAGAAGCACAAAGGGAAGGAGGGTCACCCAGTCTTTACCGTCAGTCTCAATAGCTAGTTTAACAACATAGGTTAAGACAGTGATGGGCATAGGAGTCTCATAAAGGATCTTAAACAGAGTAAAACTGAATCAAGAAATAGGGCATAGGGAAGGAACACCAAGTCCATGCCAGTCTCCACGATTAATTTTATCAAGGTCTGTCTTAGAGTTTTAGACTAATTTTTATCTATCCTGAGCTCTGAGGTCTATACACACAATGTAATTTTTATTTGACCTCTAAATGCTTGGCCACACCCTGACTTACCTGGGCAACAAAGCAGGGCCATTATCTGACACTATTGCCTTTGGCACTCTGAACCTTGGAAAAATTTTCTTTAATAATCTTCTTGATGACTATGTGAGCAGTCTCATTTATCCATATTGAGAACGTCTTCTGCAAATGTCAACAGCTTTCTTTGTTTGTATTGTTCCATACAGTGGCAAAAGCATACCTGCTGTCAGTGTCATTTATAAAGCTTGTATCAAAACCACAAGTTCAGCTTTCTGGGCTGAAGTCCCTTTAGGGAGGCTGCTGGCCTAGATCACCTGCTTTTTGTCCACTGCTGCACTGCTGTCCCCGCCTTCCGCTTACCTTTAACCATGAGGCCACTGCCATCCGTGTACCAGTTTAAACTTTCAGGCCAAGGCTGATTTGATCTTTACCTGCTGAGGTAAGTAGCCCCCTCTGTTGGTAGGTGGCCCCATGGATATGAGCTGCTTTCCATCTGCTACTGCTGCTCCTGTGACAAAGCTGCTGCCATCCGTGTACCAGGCAGGCACACCAAGGCTGATCAGTCAGATCTCTCCTTGTTCCAGTTTCATCAGCACATTGATGTACAGGAGTGGAGTCATCCGCCAAGGGGAGGTGGCAGGATTGAGGATGGCAGGTGGAGCAAAAGTTACTCAATCATTCAGCAACAAATTCTGGTAGTGGGTATAGTCACATGCTGACCCAGGGTAAGCTTGTCAGGGTCTTTAACAAGCAGGGCCATTGCAGCTCATCAACATATAAGGTAAAAGGCTTAGTCAAATCTGGCAAAGCCAGAGCGGGGGCTGCAAGCAGGGCTGCCTTTATGCTGTCAAAGGCTTTTTGGTGTTTCTCAGTCCAGGTGAATGGGACTTTTTCTTTAGTCCAGAGTCTGCAAAAGCCCACCGTCCCCAGAAACTCACGTACTTGGCGCGGGGTGGTGGGGGTTGGGATCAGCATCACAGTCTTTTTTCTTGGCTTCGGTGAGCCACCGCTTTCCGTCGTTTTGGCACCTCGGTAACTGAGCTTTCTTAGCCGATACCCGATACCCCAACTCACCCAGTTCATTCAGGAGCTTCTAGGAGGGCCAGAATTTCTTCTTTGTCTTTGATGTCTCTGCCTTCAGCCAACCGCAGGGCTTGGGTTAGCGCCAGGAGTTCAGCCTTCTGAGCCAAAGTTCCTTCTGCTAGAATGTCAGAGCAGTGATGAGTAGGTGAAGACTCAGCAGGTTAGCAGGGGAAGTGAAGGTCACTTGTTCTGTCAACAAAAAGCTCTAATAATGTGTCCATCAGTCAGGGAAACAATTGGATCATGTGTCCCTGACCAAAAGCCATTATGTGCAGACAAGCAGGCCATCCCTCAGTCACCAGGTCTAATTTTTCCAAGTGCCACTGGTCTTTTAGGGTCCCAATTTCTGAGTAAGAACCTCTTTGGCAATACTTTTGTTCTCAGTCACATTTAGGAGTCCCAAAGTTGGGGACAACATTAGGGCAGTCTCAATAGCATCTAATGCCATCCAAGGTTGTTCTTTATTTCTTATACGAAGGGCTGTTTATCTTTTTAATGCAGCAAAACCTGGAATCCACAGTTTGCAAAGACCTGTAGTGTCCAGGGACCTTTTAAACTTGCTTTGCATTGGTCAGTGGAGGAATATGAAAACACAGTCTCTTTTTAGCTGCATCAACAGGTAGGCCACCAGTCTCTTTACTTATAGCCACGAACAGGTGAAGGGTTTTGTCTTGAGGGGGGGGGGCTCCTCTTCTTTTTGTTAGGACAGTCTCTCACCCAGTGCTCTTCTTTTTCAACAGCAAACACTCTGATCTTTAGCCAAAAGCTTTCTTTTTTCTTGTTGCCAGGTACTAAGTTTTCTAGTTTCCATGACGTTTGTGACCAGCATTTCATTTCTCTTATCTTTTTTAGAAAATTTTCTGGCTCCTTATTTCTTACAGATCATCTCTAAGTGCTAGTATTATTAGCAAGTGTCACTTTGCTAGGTTCTAGTCTTTGTCATTTATCTCTCTTTGCTCCTATTTCTTAACTGCAATGGAGATCTCATATAATGTCTCTCTTTCTATCTATATATATCTCTTTCTTGTCTTTGCTTACTTTGAATGTTATCTAATTATTACATCTATATTCTGTCACTTAACTTTTTTCATAGTTTACCTCTTTTTACTGTTAACCTATTTCTTTTGAGTCTGCTGAAGCTTTGCTCTCAGTTCTTCTTTGCAGACCTCTATCCTTCATCAGAGCCTGGCAGTTAGACTCGTAGGTGCTCCTTACCTTGTATATCTCCCTCACCGGAGCTTAAAACAGATTCACTGCTAGCAGCTCAGGGCGATGCCTGAGAAGAGAAAACACACGGGGCAGAGAAGGGGGTGCAGCTCTTACATCTGGCTGCACACTGATATCTCAAAATGAACACAATTTTTTCTGTTAACAGTTAACAAGAGACAGGATACAGGGGACAGGGAAATGAGAAGCAACCAGGGAACCTTGTGGCGTCCTCAGATCAGACGCGGCAACCCGCTGAACTCAAGCATACTAGTCAGCGGAGGGAAAGAAACTAACCAGGATTTTCTCAGTAACGGCGAATGGACAGGGAGGAGTCAAGCGCCGAGTCTCCGCCGTGCCACGGCGAAATGTGGGAGTGGCAAACAAACACTGGCAGGGAGGGGGAATTTAACCACTTGTTTTCCGGCATGGCTTGAGCCCCCGGAGGCGGCGGCGTCCGCCACCCCACACACAGGCATCCACGGAGCTCTCTTGGCCAGAGGCAACGGCGGCCTCCCGAGCTTTGGAAACGCAAGGCGCCTGCGCGGCAGGGCGGGGGAACTTCTCTGTGTGCCCCACGGCGGGCGCGCAGACACAAGGGAGTGCAGGCAGACTCCAGGGGGAAGCCAAAGGAGGGACGGCGGCCACAGTTGGCCCCTCCCCAGGCAGGCCTGCCATCCTTATCACTCTCTGTATGTCTGTCTGTCTAATCCCCTGGAACTGGAGATGAGCCACCATATAGTTGCTGGTAGTTGATCCCAGGTACTCTGGAAGAGGAGACAATGCTGTTAATTGTTGAGCTTTTAGAGTGGCCCCACCCTTCTTTAAATTTTTAGAAGTATATGTGAGGCTGTGTTTATGTACATCATATGCAGACCATAAGAGGGATTTAGATTCTCCAGAATCTGACACCCTCTTCTGTAGTGTCTGAACAGCTACAGTGTACTTATATCTACTAAATACATAAATAAATAAATAAATAAATAAATAAACATTTTTAAAAAGGATAAGAAAGAAAGACCAGGCAGGCCTGCCATCCATATCTCTGCCTGTCTGTCTGTCTGTCTATCTGATCCCCGGGAACTGGAGATGGGCCACCATATAGTTGCTGGTAGTTGATCCAAGGTTCTCTGGAAGAGGAGACAATGCTCTTAATTGTTGAGCCCTTTCAGTGGCCGCACACTTCTTTAAATATTTAGAAGTATATGTGAGGCTGTGTTTATGTACATCATATTCAAATTATAAGAGGATTTAGATTCTCCAGAATCTGACACCCTCTACTGGAGTGTCTGAAGACAGCTACAGTGTACTTATATGTAATAAATAAATAAATAAATAAATAAACATTTTTTAAAAAGGATAAGAAAGAAAGTAAGACCAGGCAGGCCTGCCATCCTTATCTCTGTCTGTCTGTCTGTCTGTCTGTCTGACCCCCTGGAACTGGAGATGGGCCACCATATAGTTGCTGGTAGTTGATACAAGGTTCTCTGGAAGAGGAGACAATGCTCTTAATTGTTGAGCCCTTTCAGTGGCCCCACACTTCTTTAAATATTTAGAAGTATATGTGAGCTGTGTTTATGTACATCATATTCAGATTATAAGAGGATTTAGATTCTCCAGAATCTGACACCCTCTACTGGAGTGTCTGAAGACAGCTACAGTGTACTTATATATAATAAATACATAAATAAATAAATAAATAAATAAATAAATAAATAAACATTTTTTAAAAAGGATAAGAAAGAAAGTAAGACCAGGCAGGCCTGCCATCCTTATCTCTGTCTGTCTGTCTGTCTGTCTGTCTGATCCCCTGGAACTGGAGATGGGCTACCATATAGTTGCTGGTAGTTGATCCCAGGTTCTCTGGAAGAGGAGACAATGCTGTTAATTGTTGAGCCCTATCAGTGGCCCTACCCATCTTTAAATTTTTAGAAGTGTATGTGAGGCTGTGTTTATGTACATCATATGGAGACCAGAAGAGGGATTTAGATTCATCAGAATCAGACACCCTCTTCTGGAGTGTCTGAAGACAGCTACAGTGTACTTATATCTAATAAATACATAAATAAATACAATTTTTTTAAAAAGTATAAGAAAGAAAGAAAGACCAGGCAGGCCTGCCATCCTTATCCTTGTCTGTCTGTCTGTCTGTCTGATCCCCTGGGAGTGGAGATGGGCCACCATATAGTTGCAGGTAGTTGATCCCAGGTTCTCTGTAAGAGGAGATAATGCTGTTAATTGCTGAGCCCTTTCAGTGGCCCCCCCCACCTTTAAATTTTAAGAAGTAAACGTGAGGCTGTGTTTATGTACATCATATGCAGACCATAAGAGGGATTTAGATTCTCCAGAATCTGACACCTTCTTCTGGAGTGTCTGAAGACGGCTACAGTGTACTTATATCTAATAAACATATAAATAAATAAATAAACATTTTTTAAAAAGGATAAGAAAGAAAGAAAGACCAGGCAGGCCTGCCATCCTTATCTCTGTCAGTCTGTCTGTCTGTCAGTCTGTCTGATCCCTTGGAACTGGAGATGGGCCACCATATAGTTGCAGTTAGTTGATCCCAGGTTCTCTGGAAGAGGAGACAATGCTGTTAATTGTTGAGCCCTTTCAGTGGCTCCAACTATCTTTAAATTTTTAGAAGTATATGTTAGGCTGTGTTTATGTACATCATATGCAGACCATAAGAGGGATTTAGATTCTCCAGAATCTGACACCCTCTTCTGGAGTGTCTGAAGACAGCTACAGTGTACTTATATCTAATAAATACATATATAAATAAATATAAATAAATAAATAAACATTATTTTAAAAGGATAAGAAAGAAAGAAAGACCAGGCAGGCCTGCCATCCTAATCTCTGTCTGTCTGTCTGTCTGTCTGATCCCCTGGAACTGGAGATGGGCCACCTTGTAGTTGCTGGTAGTTGATCCCAGGTTCTCTGGAAGAGGAGACAATGCTGTTAATTGTTGAGCCCTTTCAGTGGCCCCACCCATTTTTAATTTTTAGAAGTATATGTGAGGCTGTGTTTATGTACATCATATGCAGACCATAAGAGGGATTTAGATTCTCCAGAATCTGAGACCCTCTTCTGGAGTGTCTGAAGACAGCTACAGTGTACTTATATCTAATAAATACATGAATAAATATATAAATAAACATTTTTTTAAAAAGGATAAGAAACAAAGAAAGACCAGGCAGGCCTGCCATCCTTTTCACTGTCTGTATGTCTGTCTGTCTGATCCCCTGGAACTGGAGATGGGCCACCATATAGTTGCTGGTAGTTGATCCCAGGTACTCTGGAAGAGGAGACAATGCTCTTAATTGTTGAGCCCTTTCAGTGGCGCCACCCATCTTTAAATATTTAGAGGTATATGTGAGGCTGTGTTTATGTACATCATATGCAGACCATAAGAGGGATTTAGATTCTCCAGAATCTGAGACCCTCTTCTGGAGTGTCTGAAGACAGCTACAGTGTACTTATATCTAATAAATACATGAATAAATATATAAATAAACATTTTTTTAAAAAGGATAAGAAACAAAGAAAGACCAGGCAGGCCTGCCATCCTTTTCACTGTCTGTATGTCTGTCTGTCTGATCCCCTGGAACTGGAGATGGGCCACCATATAGTTGCTGGTAGTTGATCCCAGGTACTCTGGAAGAGGAGACAATGCTCTTAATTGATGAGCCCTTTCAGTGGCCCCACACTTCTTTAAATATTTAGAAGTATATGTGAGGCTGTGTTTATGTACATCATATGCAGACCATAAGAGGGATTTATATTCTCCAGAATCTGACACCCTCCTCTGGAGTGTCTAAAGAAAGCTACAGTGTACTTATATCTAAGAAATACATATATAAATAAATAAACATTTTTAAAATGTATAAGAAAGAAAGAAAAACCAGGCAGGCCTGCAATCCTTGTCTGTCTGTCTGTCTGTATGTCTGTCTGATCCCCTGGAACTGGAGATGGGCCACAATATAGTTGCTGGTAGTTGATCCCAGGTCCTCTGGAAGAGGAGACAATGCTGTTAATTGTTGAGCCCTTTCAGTGGCCCCACCCATCTTTAAATTTTTAGAAGTATATCTGAGGCTGTGTTTATGTACATCATATGCAGACCATAAGAGGGATTTAGATTCTCCAGAAGATGACACACTCTTCTAGAGTGTCTGAAGACAGCTACAGTGTACTTATATCTAATAAATTCATAAATAAACAAATAAACATTTTTTAAAAAGGATAATAAAGAAAGAGAGACCAGGCAGGCCTGCCATCCTTGTTTGTCTGTCTGTCTGTCTGTCTGATCCCCTGGAACTGGAGATGGGCCACCATATAATTGCTGGTAGTTGATCCCAGGTTCTCTGGAAGAGGAGTCAGTGCTGTTAATTGTTGAGCCCTTTCAGTGGCCCCACCCATCTTTAAATTTTTAGAAGTATATGTGAGGCTGTGTTCATGTACATCATATGCAGACCATAAGAGGGATATAGATTCTCCAGAATCTGACACCCTCTTCGGGAGTGTTTGAAGACAGCTACAGTGTACTTACATCTAATAAATACATAAATAAATGAATAAATGAATAAATGAATAAATGAATAAATGAATAAATGAATAAATAAATTAATTAATTAATAAACATTTTTTAAAAAGGATAAGAAAGAAAGAAAAATCAGGCAGGCCTGCCATCCTTATCTCTGTCTGTCTGTCTGTCTGTCTTATCCCCTGGAACTTGAGATGGGCCACCATATAGTTGCTGGTAGTTGATCCCACGTTCTCTGGAAGAAGAGACAATGCTGTTAATTGTTGAGCCCTTTCAGTGGGCCCACCCATCTTTAAATTTTTAGAAATATATGTGAGGCTGTGTTTATGTACATCATATGCAGACCATAAGAGGGATTTAGATTCTCCAGAAGATGACACCCTCTTTTAGAGTGTCTGAAGACAGCTACCTTGTACTTAAATCTAATAAATACATACTTAAATTAATAAACATTTCTTAAAAGTATAAGAAAGAAAGAAAGACCAGGCAGGCCTCCATCCTTATCTCTGTCAGTCTGTCTGTCTGTCTGTCTGATCCCTTGGAACTGGAGATGGGCCACCATAAGTTGCTGGTAGTTTATCCCAGGTTCTCTGAAAGAGGAGACAATGCTGTTAATTGTTGAGCCCTCTCAGTGGCCCCACACATCTTTAAATTTTTAGAAGTATATGTGAGGCTGTGTTTATGTACATCATATGCAGACCATAAGAGGGATTTAGATTCTCCACAATCTGACACCCTCTTCTGGAGTGTCTGAAGACAGCTCCAGTGTACATATATCTAATAAATACATGAATAAATATATAAATAAACATTTTTTAAAAAGATAAGAAAGAAAGAAAGACCAGGCAGGCCTGCCATCCTTATCACTGTCTGTATGTCTGTCTGTCTGATCCCCTGGAACTGGAGATGGGCCACCATATAGTTGCTGGTAGTTGATCCCAGGTACTCTGCAAGAGGAGACAATGCTGTTAATTGTTGAGCCCTTTCAGTGGCGCCAACCATCTTTAAATATTTAGAGGTATATGTGAGGCTGTGTTTATGTACATCATATGCAGACCATAAGAGGGATTTAGATTCTCCAGAATCTGACACCCTCTTCTGGAGTGTCTGAAGACAGCTACAGTGTACTTATATCTAATAAATAAATAGATAAATAAATAAATAAATAAACATTTTTTAAAAAGTATAAGAAAGAAAGAAAGACCAGGCAGGCCTGCCATCCATATCTCTGTCTGTCTGTCTGTCTGTCTGTCTATCTGATCCCCGGGAACTGGAGATGGGCCACCATATAGTGCTGGTAGTTGATCCAAGGTTCTCTGGAAGAGGAGACAATTCGGTTAATTGTTGAGCACTTTCAGTGGCCCCACACTTCTTTAAATATTTAGAAGTTTATGTGAGGCTGTGTTTATGTACATCATATTCAGATTATAAGAGGATTTAGATTCTCCAGAATCTGACACCCTCTACTGGAGTGTCTGAAGACAGCTACAGTGTACTTATATATAATAAATAAATAAATAAATAAATAAATAAATAAATAAATAAACATTTTTTAAAAATGATAAGAAAGAAAGTAAGACCAGGCAGGCCTGCCATCCTTTTCACTGTCTGTATGTCTGTCTGTCTGATCCCCTGGAACTGGAGATGGGCCACCATATAGTTGCTGGTAGTTGATCCAAGGTACTCTGGAAGAGGAGACAATGCTGTTAATTGTTGAGCCCTTTCAGTGGCGCCACCCATCTTTAAATTTTTAGAAGTATATGTGAGGCTGTGTTTATGTACATCATATGCAGACCATAAGAGGGATTTAGATTCTCCAGAAGATGACACACTCTTCTAGAGTGTCTGAAGACAGCTACAGTGTACTTATATCTAATAAATTCATAAATAAACAAATAAACATTTTTAAAAAAGGGTAATAAAGAAAGAGAGACCAGGCAGGCCTGCCATCCTTGTTTGTCTGTCTGTCTGTCTGTCTGATCCCCTGGAACTGGAGATGGGCCACCATATAATTGCTGGTAGTTGATCCCAGGTTCTCTGGAAGAGGAGTCAGTGCTGTTAATTGTTGAGCCCTTTCAGTGGCCCCACCCATCTTTAAATTTTTAGAAGTATATGTGAGGCTGTGTTCATGTACATCATATGCAGACCATAAGAGGGATATAGATTCTCCAGAATCTGACACCCTCTTCGGGAGTGTTTGAAGACAGCTACAGTGTACTTATATCTAATAAATACATAAATAAATAAATAAACATTTTTTAAAAAGAATAAGAAAGAAAGAAAGACCAGGCAGGCCTGCCACCTTGTCTGTCTGTCTGTCTGTCTGTCTATCTGTCAGATACCCTGAAACTGGAGATGGGCCACCATATAGTTGCTGGTAGTTGATCCCAGGTTCTCTGGAAGAGGAGACAATGCTGTTAATTGTTGAGCCCTTTCAGTGGCCCCACCCATCTTTAAATTTTTAGAAGTATATGTGAGGCTGAGTTCATGTACATCATATGCAGACCATATGAGGGATATTGATTCTCCAGAATCTGACACGCTCTTCTGGAGAGTCTGAAGACAGCTACAGTGTACTTACATCTAATAAATACATAAATAAATGAATAAATGAATAAATGAATAAATGAATAAATTAATTAATTAATTAATAAACATTTTTTAAAAAGGATAAGAAAGAAAGAAAAATCAGGCAGGCCTGCCATCCTTATCTCTGTCTGTCTGTCTGTCTGTCTTATCCCCTGGAACTTGAGATGGGCCACCATATAGTTGCTGGTAGTTGATCCCACGTTCTCTGGAAGAAGAGACAATGCTGTTAATTGTTGAGCCCTTTCAGTGGGCCCACCCATCTTTAAATTTTTAGAAATATATGTGAGGCTGTGTTTATGTACATCATATGCAGACCATAAGAGTGATTTAGATTCTCCAGAAGATGACACCCTCTTTTAGAGTGTCTGAAGACAGCTACCTTGTACTTAAATCTAATAAATACATACTTAAATTAATAAACATTTCTTAAAAGTATAAGAAAGAAAGAAAGACCAGGCAGGCCTCCATCCTTATCTCTGTCAGTCTGTCTGTCTGTCTGTCTGATCCCTTGGAACTGGAGATGGGCCACCATAAGTTGCTGGTAGTTTATCCCAGGTTCTCTGAAAGAGGAGACAATGCTGTTAATTGTTGAGCCCTCTCAGTGGCCCCACACATCTTTAAATTTTTAGAAGTATATGTGAGGCTGTGTTTATGTACATCATATGCAGACCATAAGAGGGATTTAGATTCTCCACAATCTGACACCCTCTTCTGGAGTGTCTGAAGACAGCTCCAGTGTACATATATCTAATAAATACATGAATAAATATATAAATAAACATTTTTTAAAAAGATAAGAAAGAAAGAAAGACCAGGCAGGCCTGCCATCCTTATCACTGTCTGTATGTCTGTCTGTCTGATCCCCTGGAACTGGAGATGGGCCACCATATAGTTGCTGGTAGTTGATCCCAGGTACTCTGCAAGAGGAGACAATGCTGTTAATTGTTGAGCCCTTTCAGTGGCGCCAACCATCTTTAAATATTTAGAGGTATATGTGAGGCTGTGTTTATGTACATCATATGCAGACCATAAGAGGGATTTAGATTCTCCAGAATCTGACACCCTCTTCTGGAGTGTCTGAAGACAGCTACAGTGTACTTATATCTAATAAATAAATAGATAAATAAATAAATAAATAAATAAACATTTTTTAAAAAGTATAAGAAAGAAAGAAAGACCAGGCAGGCCTGCCATCCATATCTCTGTCTGTCTGTCTGTCTGTCTGTCTATCTGATCCCCGGGAACTGGAGATGGGCCACCATATAGTGCTGGTAGTTGATCCAAGGTTCTCTGGAAGAGGAGACAATTCGGTTAATTGTTGAGCACTTTCAGTGGCCCCACACTTCTTTAAATATTTAGAAGTTTATGTGAGGCTGTGTTTATGTACATCATATTCAGATTATAAGAGGATTTAGATTCTCCAGAATCTGACACCCTCTACTGGAGTGTCTGAAGACAGCTACAGTGTACTTATATATAATAAATAAATAAATAAATAAATAAATAAATAAATAAACATTTTTTAAAAATGATAAGAAAGAAAGTAAGACCAGGCAGGCCTGCCATCCTTTTCACTGTCTGTATGTCTGTCTGTCTGATCCCCTGGAACTGGAGATGGGCCACCATATAGTTGCTGGTAGTTGATCCAAGGTACTCTGGAAGAGGAGACAATGCTGTTAATTGTTGAGCCCTTTCAGTGGCGCCACCCATCTTTAAATTTTTAGAAGTATATGTGAGGCTGTGTTTATGTACATCATATGCAGACCATAAGAGGGATTTAGATTCTCCAGAAGATGACACACTCTTCTAGAGTGTCTGAAGACAGCTACAGTGTACTTATATCTAATAAATTCATAAATAAACAAATAAACATTTTTTAAAAAGGATAATAAAGAAAGAGAGACCAGGCAGGCCTGCCATCCTTGTTTGTCTGTCTGTCTGTCTGTCTGAACCCCTGGAACTGGAGATGGGCCACCATATAATTGCTGGTAGTTGATCCCAGGTTCTCTGGAAGAGGAGTCAGTGCTGTTAATTGTTGAGCCCTTTCAGTGGCCCCACCCATCTTTAAATTTTTAGAAGTATATGTGAGGCTGTGTTTATGTACATCATATGCAGACCATAAGAGGGATATAGATTCTCCAGAATCTGACACCCTCTTCTGGAGTGACTGAAGACAGCTACATTGTACTTATATCTAATAAATACATAAATAAATAAATAAACATTTTTTAAAAAGAATAAGAAAGAAAGAAAGACCAGGCAGGCCTGCCACCTTGTCTGTCTGTCTGTCTGTCTGTCTATCTGTCAGATACCCTGAAACTGGAGATGGGCCACCATATAGTTGCTGGTAGTTGATCCCAGGTTCTCTGGAAGAGGAGACAATGCTGTTAATTGTTGAGCCCTTTCAGTGGCCCCACCCATCTTTAAATTTTTAGAAGTATATGTGAGGCTGTGTTCATGTACATCATATGCAGACCATATGAGGGATATTGATTCTCCAGAATCTGACACCCTCTTCTGGAGAGTCTGAAGACAGCTACAGTGTACTTACATCTAATAAATACATAAATAAATAAATAAATAAATAAATAAATAAATAAACATTATTTTAAAAGGATAAGAAAGAAAGAAAAATCAGGCAGGCCTGCCATCCTTATCTCTGTCTGTCTGTCTGTCTGTCTTATCCCCTGGAACTTGAGATGGGCCACCATATAGTTGCTGGTAGTTGATCCCACGTTCTCTGGAAGAAGAGACAATGCTGTTAATTGTTGAGCCCTTTCAGTGGGCCCACCCATCTTTAAATTTTTAGAAATATATGTGAGGCTGTGTTTATGTACATCATATGCAGACCATAAGAGGGATTTAGATTCTCCAGAAGATGACACCCTCTTTTAGAGTGTCTGAAGACAGCTACCTTGTACTTAAATCTAATAAATACATACTTAAATTAATAAACATTTCTTAAAAGTATAAGAAAGAAAGAAAGACCAGGCAGGCCTCCATCCTTACCTCTGTCAGTCTGTCTGTCTGTCTGTCTGATCCCTTGGAACTGGAGATGGGCCACCATAAGGTGCTGGTAGTTTATCCCAGGTTCTCTGAAAGAGGAGACAATGCTGTTAATTGTTGAGCCCTCTCAGTGGCCCCACACATCTTTAAATTTTTAGAAGTATATGTGAGGCTGTGTTTATGTACATCATATGCAGACCATAAGAGGGATTTAGATTCTCCACAATCTGACACCCTCTTCTGGAGTGTCTGAAGACAGCTCCAGTGTACATATATCTAATAAATACATGAATAAATATATAAATAAACATTTTTTAAAAAGATAAGAAAGAAAGAAAGACCAGGCAGGCCTGCCATCCTTATCACTGTCTGTATGTCTGTCTGTCTGATCCCCTGGAACTGGAGATGGGCCACCATATAGTTGCTGGTAGTTGATCCCAGGTACTCTGCAAGAGGAGACAATGCTGTTAATTGTTGAGCCCTTTCAGTGGCGCCACCCATCTTTAAATATTTAGAGGTATATGTGAGGCTGTGTTTATGTACATCATATGCAGACCATAAGAGGGATTTAGATTCTCCAGAATCTGACACCCTCTTCTGGAGTGTCTGAAGACAGCTACAGTGTACTTATATCTAATAAATAAATAGATAAATAAATAAATAAATAAATAAACATTTTTTCAGAAGTATAAGAAAGAAAGAAAGACCAGGCAGGCCTGCCATCCATATCTCTGTCTGTCTGTCTGTCTGTCTATCTGATCCCCGGGAACTGGAGATGGGCCACCATGTAGTGCTGGTATTTGATCCAAGGTTCTCTGGAAGAGGAGACAATTTGGTTAATTGTTGAGCCCTCTCAGTGGCCCCACACTTCTTTAAATATTTAGAAGTTTATGTGAGGATGTGTTTATGTACATCATATTCAGATTATAAGAGGATTTAGATTCTCCAGAATCTGACACCCTCTACTGGAGTGTCTGAAGACAGCTACAGTGTACTTATATATAATAAATAAATAAATAAATAAATAAATAAATAAATAAATAAATAAACATTTTTTAAAAATGATAAGAAAGAAAGTAAGACCAGGCAGGCCTGCCATCCTTATCTCTGTCTGTCTGTCTGTCTGTCTGATCCCCTGGAACTGGAGTTGGGCTACCATAAAGTTGCTGGTAGTTGATCCCAGGTTCTCTGGAAGAGGAGACAAGGCTGTTAATTGTTGAGCCCTATCAGTGGCCCTACCCATCTTTAAATATTTAGAAGTATATGTGAGGCTGTGTTTATGTACATCATATGCAGACCATAAGAGGGATTTAGATTCTCCAGAATCTGACACCCTCTTCTGGAGTGTTTGAAGACAGCTACAGTGTACTTATATCTAATAAATACATAAATAAATAAATAAATAAATAAACATTTTTTAAAAAGTATAAGAAATAAAGAAAGACCAGGCAGGCCTGCCATCCTTATCTCTGTCTCTCTGTCTGTCTGTCTGTCTGATCCACTGGAACTGGAGATGGGCCACCATAAGGTGCTGGTATTTTTTCCCAGGTTCTCTGAAAGAGGAGACAATGCTGTTAATTGTTGAGCCCTCTCAGTGGCCCCACACATCTTTAAATTTTTAGAAGTATATGTGAGGCTGTGTTTATGTACATCATATGCAGACCATAAGAGGGATTTAGATTCTCCAGAATCTGACACCCTCTTTTGGAGTGTCTGAAGACAGCTACAGTGTACTTATATCTAATAAATACATAAATAAATATATAAATAAACATTTTTTTAAAAAGGATAAGAAAGAAAGAAAGACCAGGCAGGCCTGCCATCCTTTTCACTGTCTGTATATCTGTCTGTCTGATCCCCTGGAACTGGAGATGGGCCACCATATAGTTGCTGGTAGTTGATCCCAGGTACTCTGGAAGAGGAGACAATGCTGTTAATTGTTGAGCCCTTTCAGTGGCGCCACCCATCTTTAAATATTTACAGGTATATGTGAGGCTGTGTTTATGTACATCATATGCAGACAATAAGAGGGATTTAGATTCTCCAGAATCTGACACCTTCTTCTGGAGTGTCTGAAGACAGCTACAGTGTACTTATATCTAATAAATACATAAATAAATATATAAATAAACATTTTTTTAAAAAGGATAAGAAACAAAGAAAGACCAGGCAGGCCTGCCATCCATTTCACTGTCTGTATGTCTGTCTGTCTGATCCCCTGGAACTGGAGATGGGCCACCATATAGTTGCTGGTAGTTGATCCCAGGTACTCTGGAAGAGGAGACAATGCTGTTAATTGTTGAGCTTTTAGAGTGGCCCCACCCTTCTTTAAATTTTTAGAAGTATATGTGAGGCTGTGTTTATGTACATCATATGCAGACCATAAGAGGGATTTAGATTCTCCAGAATCTGACACCCTCCTCTGGAGTGTCTAAAGAAAGCTACAGTGTACTTATATCTAAGAAATACATATATAAATAAATAAACATTTTTAAAATGTATAAGAAAGAAAGAAAAACCAGGCAGGCCTGCAATCCTTGTCTGTCTGTCTGTCTGTATGTCTGTCTGATCCCCTGGAACTGGAGATGGGCCACAATATAGTTGCTGGTAGTTGATCCCAGGTCCTCTGGAAGAGGAGACAATGCTGTTAATTGTTGAGCCCTTTCAGTGGCCCCACCCATCTTTAAATTTTTAGAAGTATATGTGAGGCTGTGTTTATGTACATCATATGCAGACCATAAGAGGGATTTAGATTCTCCAGAAGATGACACACTCTTCTAGAGTGTCTGAAGACAGCTACAGTGTACTTATATCTAATAAATTCATAAATAAACAAATAAACATTTTTTAAAAAGGATAATAAAGAAAGAGAGACCAGGCAGGCCTGCCATCCTTGTTTGTCTATCTGTCTGTCTGTCTGATCCCCTGGAATTGGAGATGGGCCACCATATAATTGCTGGTAGTTGATCCCAGGTTCTCTGGAAGAGGAGTCAGTGCTGTTAATTGTTGAGCCCTTTCAGTGGCCCCACCCATCTTTAAATTTTTAGAAGTATATGTGAGGCTGTGTTCATGTACATCATATGCAGACCATAAGAGGGATATAGATTCTCCAGAATCTGACACCCTCTTCGGGAGTGTTTGAAGACAGCTACAGTGTACTTCCATCTAATAAATACATACTTAAATTAATAAACATTTTTTTAAAAAGGATAAGAAAGAATGAAAGACCAGGTAGGCCTGCCATCCTTAACTCTATCTGTCTGTCTGTCTGTCTGTCTGTCTGATCCCCTGGAACTGGAGATGGGCCACCATATAGTTGCTGGTAGTTGATCCCATGTTCTCTATAAGAGGAGACAATGCTGTTAATTGTTGATCCCTTTCATTGGCCCCACACATCTTTAAATTTTTAGAAGTAAATGTGAGGCTGTGTTTATGTACATCATATGCAGACCATAAGAGGGATATAGATTCTCCAGAATCTGACACCCTCTTCTGGAGTGACTGAAGACAGCTACATTGTACTTATATCTAATAAATACATAAATAAATAAATAAACATTTTTTAAAAAGAATAAGAAAGAAAGAAAGACCAGGCAGGCCTGCCACCTTGTCTGTCTGTCTGTCTGTCTGTCTGTCTATCTGTCAGATACCCTGAAACTGGAGATGGGCCACCATATAGTTGCTGGTAGTTGATCCCAGGTTCTCTGGAAGAGGAGACAATGCTGTTAATTGTTGAGCCCTTTCAGTGGCCCCACCCATCTTTAAATTTTTAGAAGTATATGTGAGGCTGTGTTTATGTACATCATATGCAGACCATAAGAGGGATTTAGATTCTCCACAATCTGACACCCTCTTCTGGAGTGTCTGAAGACAGCTACAGTGTACTTATATCTAATAAATACATGAATAAATATATAAATAAACATTTTTTTAAAAAGATAAGAAAGAAAGAAAGACCAGGCAGGCCTGCCATCCTTATCACTGTCTGTATGTCTGTCTGTCTGATCCCCTGGAACTGGAGATGGGCCACCATATAGTTGCTGGTAGTTGATCCCAGGTACTCTGCAAGAGGAGACAATGCTGTTAATTGTTGAGCCCATTCAGTGGCGCCACCCATCTTTAAATATTTAGAGGTATATGTGAGGCTGTGTTTATGTACATCATATGCAGACCATAAGAGGGATTTAGATTCTCCAGAATCTGACACCCTCTTCTGGAGTGTCTGAAGACAGCTACAGTGTACTTATATCTACTAAATAAATAGATAAATAAATAAATAAATAAATAAACATTTTTTAAAAAGTATAAGAAAGACCAGGCAGGCCTGCCATCCATATCTCTGTCTGTCTGTCTGTCTGTCTATCTGATCCCCGGGAACTGGAGATGGGCCACCATGTAGTGCTGGTAGTTGATCAGGGTTTTCTCGCATATTCTGGGTCTTACAGTATGTTTTTCTCATTTTCCCCCCTTTTCAAGTTATTTTCGCAATTTTGGGTCCTACAGTGGGAATTTCTGTTTTTCCACTTTTTCAGGGTTTCTTGCCATATTCTATGTCCTTAAGTGGGAATTTTTAATTTTCCACTTTTTTCAGGGTTTTTCATCATATTCCAAGTCCTTCAGTGTGAGTTTTTAATTTTCCACGTTTTTCAGGGTTTCTCAACATATTTTGGGTCCTACAGTGTGAATTTTTAATTTTCTACCTTTTTCAAGATTTCTCGCCATATTCTATGTCCTTCCACGTTTTTCAGGTTTTCTGGCCATATTCCAGGTCTTTCTGAGTGAGTTGATAATTTTCCACATTTTTAAGGTTTTCTCCCTATATTCCAAATCCTTGAGTGTGAGTTATTAATTTTCCATGTTTTTCTGGTTTTGTCGCCATATTCCAGGTCTTTCAGTGTGAGTTTTTAATTATCTACTTTTTACAGGGTTTCTTGCCTTATTCTGGGTCCTACAGCGTTTATATTTAATTTTGCATGTTTTTCGGGGTTTCTCGCCATATTCTGGGACCTACAGTGTGATTTTCTCATTTTACAAGTTTTTCAAGTTTTTTTCCAATTCTGGGTCCTACAGTGTGATTTTCTCATTTCCACATTTTTCAGGGTTTCTCAGCATTATCTGTGTTCTGCAGTGTGATTTTCTCATTTTCCACGTTTTTCACGTTTTTTTTTTTTTTAATTCTGGGTGCTACAGTGTGATTTTCTCATTTTCCACCTTTATCAGGTTTTCTACCAAATTTGGAGTCCTTCAGTGTGAGTATGTAATTTTCTACTTTTCTCAGGTTTTCTCGCCATATTCTGGGTTCTACAGCGTGTATTTTTAATTTTCCACGTTTTCAGGGTTTCTCCGCATATTCTCTGTCCTACAGTGTGATTTTCACATTTTCCACGTTTTTCAAGTTTTTTCATAATTCTGGGTCCTACAGTGTGATTTTCTCATTTTCCACCTTTTTCAGGTTTAATCGCCATATTTGGGGTCCTTCAGTGTGAGGTTTTAATTTTCTTCTTTTTTCAGGGTTTCTCACCATATTCTGTGTCCTACAGCGTGTATTTTTAATTTTCCACGTTTTCAGGGTTTCTCGACATATTCTGGGTCCTACAGTGTGATTTTCTCATTTCCACGTTTTCAGGTTTTATTGACATATTCCAGGTCCTTCGGTGTGAATTTTTAATTTTCCATGTTTTTCAGTATTTCTCGCCATATTCTGTGCCCGAGAGTGTGAATTTTTAATTTTCACGTTTTTCAGGGTTTCTCGACATATTCTGGGTCCTACAGAGTTATTTTCTCATTTTCGACGTTTTTCAATTTTTTTTTCCAAATCTGGGTCCTACAGTGTGATTATTCTCATTTTCCACCATTTTCAGGTTTTTCCGTCATATTCTGGGTCTTACACTGTGATTTTCTCATTTCCACGATTTTCAGTATTTCTCGCCATATTCTGAGTCCAAGAGTGTGAATTTTTAATTTTTACGTTTTTCAGAGTTTCTCGGCATATTCTGGGTCCTGCAGTGTGATTTTCTCATTTTCCAACTTTTTCAGGTTTTCTAGCCATATTTGGGGTCCTTCAGTGTGAATTTGTAATTTTCTACTTTTTTCAGGGTTTCTCGCCATATTCTGGGTCCTACAGCGTGTATTTTTAATTTTCCACGTTTTCAGGGTTTCTCGGCATATTCTTGGTCCTACAGTGTGATTTTCTCATTTTCCACGTTTTTCAAGTTTTTTCGCAATTCTGGGTCCTTCAGTGTGAATTTTTAATTTTCTACTTTTTTCAGGTTCTCTCGCCATATTTGGGGTCCCTAAGTGTGAGGATTTAATTTTCTAATTTTTCAGGGTTTCTCGACACATTCTGTGTCCTACATCGTGTATTTTCAATTTTCCACGTTTTTCAAGTTTTTTCTTCATATTCTGTGTCCTACAGTGTGATTTTCTCATTTTCCACCTTTTTCAGGTTTTTTCGCCATATTCTGGTTCCTACAGTGTGTGTTTTGAATTTTCCTCGTTTTTCAGGTTTTCCTTCAGTGTGAATTTTTAATTTTCCACGTTTTTCAGTTTTTCTCGCCATATTATGGTTCCTACAGTGTGAATTTTTAATTTTCCACATTTTTCATGGTTTCTGGGCATATTCTGGGTCCTGCAGTGTGATTTTCTCATTTTCCACCTTTTTCAGGTTTTCTTGCCATATTCGGGGTCCTTCAGTGTGAATATTCAATTTTCTAGTTTTTTCAGGTTTTCTCTCCATATTCTGGGTCCTTCATTGTGATTTTTAAATTTTCCTTGTTTTTCAGGTTTTCTCACCATATTGTAGGTCCTTCTGTGTGAATTTTTAATTTTCCACGTTTTTCAGGTTTTTTTCGTCATATTCTGGGTCCTACACTGAGATTTTCTCATTTCCACGTTTTTCAGGTTTCCCTGCCATATTCTGGGACCTTCAGTGTGAATTTTTAATTATCCACGTTTTTCAGGGTTTCTTGGCATTATCTGTGTTCTGCAGTGTGATTTTCTCATTTCCACGTTTTTCAGGTTTCCTTGCCATATTCCGGGACCTTCAGTGTGAATTTTTAATTTTCCACGTGTTTCAGTATTTCTCGCCATATTCTGGGTAATACAGTGTGAACTTTTAATTTTCAAATTTTTTCATGGTTTCTCGCCATATCATACTGTGTCCGACAGTGTGAATTTTTAATTTTCACGATTTTCAGGGTTTCTTGGCATATTCTGGGTCCTGCAGGGTGATTTTCTCTTTTTCCACGTTTTTCGAGTTTTTTTTCGTAATTCTGAGTCCTACAGTGGGATTTTCTCATTTTACAACTTTTTAAGGTTTTCTCGCCATATTTAGGGTCCTTCAGTGTGATTTTTTATCTTTCTAATTTTTCAGTGTTTCTCGCCATATTCTGTGTCCTTCAGTGTGAGTTTTTAATTATCTTCTTTTTTCAGGGTTTCTTGCCATATTCTGGGTCCTACAGCGTGTATTTTTAATTTTCGATGTTTTTCAGGGTTTCTGGTCATATTCTGGGTCCTACAGTGTGATTTTCTCATTTTCCCCTTATTTCAAGTTTTTTCACAATTCTGTGTCCTAAGGTGTGATTTTCTCATTTTCCAACTTTTTCAGGTTTTCTCGCCATATTTGGGGTCCTACAGTGTGAATTTTTAATTTTAATCGTTTTTAAGTTTTTTTCGTCATATACTGGGTCCTACAGTGTGATTTTCTCATTTTCAAACTTTTTCAGTTTTTCTCACCATATTCTGGGTCCTTCAGTGTGAGTTTTTAATTTTCTACTTTTTCAGGGTTTGTTGCCATATTCAGGGTCCTACCACGTGTATGTTTAATTTTGCACGTTTTTCAGGGTTTCTCTGCATATGCTGGGTCCTACAGTATGATTTTCTCATTTTCGACGTTTTTCAAGTTTTTTCGCAATTCTGGGTCCTACAGTGTGATTTTCTCATTTTCCACCTTTATCAGATTTTCTCGCCATATTTGGGGTCCTTCTGTGTGAGATTTTAATTTTTTGCTTTTTTCAGTGTTTCTCAACATATTCTGCATCCTACAGTATGAAATTTAAATTTTCACGTTTTTCTGGTTTTCCTGCCATATTCTGGGTCCTACAGTGTGATTTTCTCATTTCCACGTTTCTCAGGTTTTCTTGCCATATTCTGGGTCCTTCAGTGTGAGTTTTTAATTTTCCTCGTTTTTCAGGTTTTCTCTCCATATTCAAGGTCCTTCAGTGTGAATTTTTAATTTTCCACGTTTTCCAGGGTTTCTTGGCATATTCTGGGTCCTACAGTGTGATTATTCTCATTTTCCACCTTTTTCAGGTTTTCTTGCCATATTCCAGGTCCTTCTATGTGAATTTTAATTTTCCACGTTTTTCAGTATTTCTCGGCATATTCTGGGTAATACAGTGTGAAATTTTAATTTTCCACTTGTTTTTTGGTTTCTCGCCATAATCTGGGTCCGACAGTTAGAATTTTTAATTTTCATGTTTTTCAGGGTTTCTCCGCATATTCTGTGTCCTGCAGTGTGATTTTCTCTTTTTCCACGTTTTTCAAGTTTTTTCATAATTCTGAGTCCTACAGTGTGATTTTCTCATTTTCCACCTTTTTCAGGTTTTCTCGCCATATTTGGGGTCCTTCACTGTGACTTTTTAATTTTCTACTTTTTTCAGTTTTTCTTACCATATTTGGGATCCTCCAGTGTGAGTTTTTAATTTTCTACTTTTTTCAGGGTTTCCTGCCATATTCTGGGTCCTACAGCGTGTATTAATAATTTTCCAAGTTTTTCAGTGTTTCTCGGCATATTCTTGATCCTACAGTGTGATTTTCTCTTTTTTGACTTTTTTCATGTTTTTTCTCAATTCTTGATCCTACAGTGTGATTATTCTCATTTTCCACCTTTTTCAGGTTTTCTCCCCATATTCGGGGTCCTTCAGTGTGAATTTTTAATTTTCTACTTTTTTCAGGTTTTCTCGCCATATACGGGTCCTTCAGTGTGAATTTTTAATTTTCCACGTTTTTCAAGTTTTTTCGTCATATTCTCGGTCCTACAGTGTGATTTTCTCATTTCCACGTTTTTCAGGTTTTTTTCATCATATTCGGGATCCTTCAGTGTGGGTTTTTAATTTTCTAATTTTTCACGGTTTCTCAACATATTCTGGGTCCTAATGCGTATATTTTTTAATTTTTCATGTTTTTCAGTGTTTCTAGGCACATTCTGGGTACTACAGTGTGATTTTCACATTTTCCACTTTTTCCGAGTTTTTTCACATTTCTGGGTCTTACCATGTAATTTTCTCATTTTCCACCTTTTTCAGGGTTTCTCGACATATTCCAGGTCCTTCAGTGAGAGTTTTTATTTTTCTACTTATTTCAGGGTTTCTAGCCATATTCTGGGTCCTACAGTGTGAATTTTTCATTTTCTCCATTTTTCAGTGTTTCTGGCCATATTTCCTGGTCTACAGTTTGAGTTTTAAATTTTCCTCGATTTTAGGTTTCATCACCATATTCCGGGTTCTTCAGTGTTAATTTTTACTTTTCCAGGTTTTTCAAGTTTTTTCATAATTCTGGGTCCTACAGTGTGATTTTCTCATTTTCCTTCTTTTTCAGGTTTTCTCGCCATATTTGGGGTTATTCAGTTTGAGTTTGTAATTTTCTACTTTTTTCAGGGTTTCTCGGCATATTCTGGGTCCTAGAGTGTGATTTTCTCATTTACGAAGATTTTAAAGTTTTTTTTTAGCATTTGGTCCTAAAGTGTGATTATTCTCATTTTCAACCTTTTTCAGGTTTTCTTGCCATAGTCGGAGTCCTTCATTGTGAATTTTTAATTTTCCACGTTTTTCAGGTTTTTTTTTTTGTCATATCCTTGGTCCTACAGTGTGATTTTCTCATTTCCACGTTTTTCAGATTTTCCTACCATATTCCAGGTCCTTCAGTGTGAATTTTTAATTTTCCACGTTTTTCAGTATTTCTAGCCATATTCTGGGTAATACAGTGTGAATTTTTAATTTTCCACGTTTTTCAAGGTTTCTTGCCATATTCTGGTCCTATAGTGTGAATTTTTAATTTTCAATATTTTTCAGTGTTTCTCGCCATATTCTGGGTCCTACAGTGTGAATATTTAATTTTCCAGGTTTTTCAGGTTTTTTGGTCATATTCTGGGTCCTTCAGTGTGCGATTTTATTTTTCCTCGTTTTTCAGTTTTGCTCTCTATATCCGGGTCATTCAGTGTGAATTTTTAATTTTCCACGTTTTTCAGGTTTCTTCGTCATATTCTGGTTCTACTGTGTAATTTTCTCACTTCCAGGTTTTTCAGGTTTTCTTGCCATATTCCAGGACCTTCATTGTGAATTTATAATTTTTCAAGTGTTTCAGTATTTCATACCATATTCTGGGTAATACAGTCTGAATTTTTAATTTTCACGTTTTTCAGGGTTTGTCAGCATACAGTGCGATTTTCTCATTTTCCACATTTCAGGTTTTCTCACCATATTCGGGGTCCTTCAGTGTGAGTTTTTAATTTTCCTCGTTTTTTCAGGTTTTATTGCCATATTCTGTGTCCTTCAGTGTGAATTTTTAATTTTCTACTTTTTTCATGTTTTCTCGCCATATTCACACTGTCAGACACAGAATATGGCGAGAAATACTGAAAAACGTATTCAGTATTCAGTATTTATGGCAAGAAAAGTGTGATTTTCTCATTTTCAACGTTTGTCAATTTTTTTTTTCCAAATCTCGGTCCTAGAGTGTGATTATTCTCATTTTCCACCTTTTTCAGGTTTTCTGGCCATATTCTGGGTTCTACAGTGTGAGTTTTGAGTTTTCCTTCAGTGTGAGTTTTTTATTTTCTAATTTTTCAGTTTTTCTCACCATATTCCAGGTCCTTCACTGTGAATTTTTAATTTTCCACGTTTTTCAGGTTTTCTGGAATACTCTGGGTCCTTAATTGTGAATTTTTAATATTGCACGTTTTTCAGGTTTTTGGGTCATATTCTGTGTCCTACAGAGTAATTTTCTCATTTACACGTTTTCCATGTTTTTTTTGCCATATTGCAGTTTCTTCAGTGTGAATTTTTAATTTTCCACGTTTTTCAGTATTTCTCGCCATATTCTGTGTCTGACAGTGTGAATTTTTAATTTTCACGTTTTTCAGGGTTTCTCTGCATATTCTGGGTCCTGCCGTGTGATTTTCTCATTTTCCACGTTTTTCAAGTTTTTGTGTAATTCTGGGTCCGACAGTGTGATTTTCTCATTTTCCACCTATTTCAGGTTTTCTCGCCATGTTTGGGGTCCTTCAGTATGATTTTTTACTTTTCTAATTTTTCAGGGTTTCTCTCCATATTCTGGGTCCTACAGCGTGTATTTTTAATTTTCCACGTTTTTCAGGGTTTCTCAGCATATTCTGGGTCCTACAGTGTGATTTTCTCATTTTCAACGTTTGTCAATTTTTTTTTTCCAAATCTCGGTCCTAGAGTGTGATTATTCTCATTTTCCACCTTTTTCAGGTTTTCTGGCCATATTCTGGGTTCTACAGTGTGAGTTTTGAGTTTTCCTCCTTT
Organism: Mus caroli; assembly: GCF_978045245.1. Classification (NCBI taxonomy): domain Eukaryota; kingdom Metazoa; phylum Chordata; class Mammalia; order Rodentia; family Muridae; genus Mus; species Mus caroli. Next base: position 401,361 of record NW_028227351.1, read on the forward strand.
TTCAGGTTTTCTTGCCATATTCTGGGTCCTACATAGTGAGTTTTGATTTTTCCTCATTTTTCAGGTTTTATTGCGATGTTCTGGGTCCTTTAGTGTGAATTTTTAATTTTCTACATTTTTCATGTTCTCTCGCCATATTTGGGTTTCTTCAGTGTGAGTTTTTAATTTTCTAATTTTTCAGGGTTTCTCGACATATTCTGTGTCCTACAGCGTGAGTTTTGAGTTTTCCTCGTTTTTTAGGTTTTCTCGCCATATGCCAGGCACTTTAGTGTTAATTTTTAATTTTCCTCGTTTTTCATGTTTTTCCGTCATATTATGGGTCCTACAGTGTGATTTTTCTCATTTCCACCTTTTTCAGCTTTTCTTGACATATTCCAGGACCTTCAGTGTGAATTTTAAATTTTCCACGTTTTTCAGTATTTCTCGCCATATTCTGTGTCCAACAGTGTGAATTTTTAATTTTCACGTTTTTCAGGGTTTCTTGGCATTTTCTGGGTCCTGCAGTGTGATTTTCTCATTTTCCACATTTTTCAGGTTTTCTAGCCATATTTGGGGTCCTTCAGTGTGAGTTTGTAATTTTCTACTTTTTTCAGGGTTTCTCGCCATATTCTGGGTCCTACAGCGTGTATTTTTAATTTTCCATGTTTTCAGGGTTTCTCGGCATATTCTGGGTCCTACAGTGTGATTTTCTCATTTTCGACGTTTTTCAATTTTTTTTTTCCAAATCTGGATTCTATAGTGTGATTATTCTCATTTTCCATCTTTTTTTTTTAGGATTTCTCGCCATATTCTGGGTCCTTTAGTGTGAGTTTTGAATTTTCCTTGATTTTCAGGTTTTCTTGCCATATAAGGGGTACTTCAGTGTGATTTTTTAATTTTCCACGTTTTCAATATTTCTCGCCATATACTGGGTAATACAGTGTGAATTTTTAATTTTCCACTTTTTTCATGATTCTTGCCATATTCTGTGTCCGACAATGTGAATTTTTAATTTTCACGTTTTTCAGGGTTTATCGGCATATTCTGGGTCCAGCAGTGTGATTTTCTCATTTTCCACGATTTTCAAGTTTTTTCGCAATTCTTGGGGTACTTCACTCTGAGATTTTAATTTTCTACTTTTTTCAGGGTTTCTTACCATATTCTGGGTCCTACACCGTGTATTTTTAATTTACCACGTTTTCAGGGTTTCTCGGCACATTATGGGTCCTACAGTGTGATTTTCTCATTTTCGACGCTTTTCAAGTTTTTTCGCAATTCTGGGTCCTACAGTGTGATTATTGTCATTTTCCACCTTTTTCAGTTTTTCTGGCCATATTCGGGGTCCTTCAGTGTGAATTTTTAATTTTCTAATTTTTTCAGGTTTTCTCGCCATATTCTGGGTCCCTCAGTGTGAATTTTTAATTTTCCTCGTTTTTCAGGTTATCTCTACATATTCTGGGTCCTTCAGTGTGAATTTTTAATTTTCTACTTTTTTCAGGTTTTTTCGTCATATTCTGGGACTTACAGTGTGATTTTCTCATTTCCACGTTTTTCAGGTTTTCTTGCCATATTCCAGGTCCTTCAGTGTGAATTTTTAATTTTCACGTTTTTCAGTATTTCTTTCCATATTTTGCATAATACAGTTGTGAATTTTTAATTTTCCACTTTTTTCATGGTTTCTCGCCATATTCTTTGTCCGACAGTGTGAATCGTTAATTTTCACGTTATTCAGGGTTTCTAGGCATATTCTGTGTCCTGCAGCGTGCATTTTAAATTTTCCATGTTTTCAGGGTTTTTCGTCATATTCTGGGTCCTACAGTGTGATTTTTCTCAATTACGACATTTTTCAGGTTTTTTCCCAATTCTGGGTTCTACAGAGTGATTTTCTCATTTTCCACCTTTTTCAGGATTTCTCGCCATATTAGGGGTCCTTCAGTGTGAGTTTGTAATTTTCTACTTTCTTCAGGGTTTCTAGCCATATTCTGGGCCCTACAGCGTGTATTTTTAATTTTCCACGTTTTTCAGTATTTCTCGCCATATTCTGTGTCCAACAGTGTGAATTTTTAATTTTCACGTTTTTCAGGGTTTCTCTGCATATTCTGGGTCCTACAGTGTGATTTTTCTCAATTACGACATTTTTCAGGTTTTTTCCCAATTCTGGGTTCTACAGAGTGATTTTCTCATTTTCCACCTTTTTCAGGATTTCTCGCCATAGTTGGGGTCCTTCAGTATGATTTTTTACTTTTCTAATTTTTCAGGGTTTCTCTCGATATTCTGGGTCCTACAGCGTGTATTTTTAATTTTCCACGTTTTTCAGGGTTTCTCAGCATATTCTGGGTCCTACAGTGTGATTTTCTCATTTTCAACGTTTGTCAATTTTTTTTTTTCCAAATCTCGGTCCTAGAGTGTGATTATTCTTATTTTCCACCTTTTTCAGGTTTTCTGGCCATATTCTGGGTTCTACAGTGTGAGTTTTGAGTTTTCCTCCTTTTTCAGGTTTTCTTGCCATATTCTGGGTCCTACATAGTGAGTTTTGTATTTTCCTCGTTTTTCAGGTGTTATTGCCATGTTCTGGGTCCTTCAGTGTGAATTTTTAATTTTCTACATTTTTCAGGTTCTCTCGCCATATTTGGGGTTCTTCAGTGTGAGTTTTTAATTTTCTAATTTTTCAGGGTTTCTCAACATATTCTGTGTCCTACAGCGTGAGTTTTGAGTTTTCCTCTTTTTTCATGTTTTCTCGCCATATGCCTGGCTCTTTAGTGTTAATTTTTAATTTTCCACGATTTTCAGGTTTTTCCGTCATATTCTGGGTCCTACAGCGTGTATTTTTAATTTTCCATGTTTTCAGGGTTTCTAGGCATATTCTGGGTCCTACAGTGTGATTTTCTCATTTTCGACGTTTTTCAATTTTTTTTCCAAATCTGGTTTATATAGTGTGATTATTCTCATTTTCCATCTTTTTCAGGATTTCTCGCCATATTCTGTGTCCAATAGTGTGAATTTTTAATTTTCACGTTTTCAGGGTTTCTCGGCACATTATGGGTCCTACAATGTGATTTACTCATTTCGACGCTTTTCAAGTTTTTTCGCAATTCTTGGTCCTACAGTGTGATTATTCTCATTTTCCACGTTTTTCAGTTTTTCTGGCCATATTCGGGGTCCTTCAGTGTGAATTTTTAATTTTCTACTTTTTTCAGGTTCTCTCTCCATATTTAGGATCCTTCAGTGTAAGTTTATGATTTTCTAATTTTTCAGGATTTCTCAACATATTCTGTGTCCTATAGCGTGTATTTTTAATTTTCCACGTTCTTCAAGTTTTTTTTCGTCATATTCTGGGTCCTGCAGTGAATTTTTCTCATTTTCCACGTTTTTCAAGTTTTTTCATAATTCTGGGTCCTACAGTGTGATTTTCTCATTTTTCAACTTTTTCAGGTTTTCTCGCCATATTTTGGGTCCTTCCCTGTGATTTGTTACTTTTCTAATTTTTCAGTGTTTCTCGACATATTCTGGGTTCTACAGCGTATATTTTTAATTTTCCATGTTTTCAGGGTTTCTAGGCATATTCTGGGTCCTACAGTGTGATTTTCTCATTTTCGACGTTTTTCAATTTTTTTTCCAAATCTGGTTTATATAGTGTGATTATTCTCATTTTCCATCTTTTTCAGGATTTCTCGCCATATTCTCGGTCCTATAGTGTGAGTTTTGAATTTTCCTTGTTTTTCAGGTTTTCTTGCCATATGAGGGGGTCCTTCAGTGTGAATTTTTAATTTTCCACTTTTTTCATGATTTTTGCCATATTCTGTGTCTGACAGTGTGGATTTTTAATTTTCACGTTTTTCAGGGTTTATCGGAATATTCTGGGTCCAGCAGTGTGATTTTCTCATTTTCCACGATTTTCAAGTTTTTTCGCAATTCTTGTGGTACTTCACTGTGAGTTTTTAATTTTCTACTTTTTCAGGGTTTCTCGCCGTATTCTGGGTCCTACACCGTGTATTTTTAATTTACCACGTTTTCAGGGTTTCTCGGCACATTATGGGTCCTACAGTGTGATTTTCTCATTTTCGACGCTTTTCAAGTTTTTTCGCAATTCTGGGTCCTACAGTGTGATTATTGTCATTTTCCACCTTTTTCAGTTTTTCTGGCCATATTCGGGGTCCTTCAGTGTGAATTTTTAATTTTCTAATTTTTTCAGGTTTTCTCGCCATATTCTGGGTCCCTCAGTGTGAGTTTTTAATTTTCCTTGTTTTTCAGGTTATCTCTACATATTCTGGGTCCTTCAGTGTGAATTTTTAGTTTTCTACGTTTTTCAGGTTTTTTCGTCATATTCTGGGACCTACAGTGTGATTTTCTCATTGCCACGTTTTTCAGGTTTTCTTGCCATATTCCAGGTCCTTCAGTGTGAATTTTTAATTTTCACGTTTTTCAGTATTTCTTTCCATATTTTGCGTAATACAGTGTGAATTTTTAATTTTCCACTTTTTTCATGGTTTCTCGCCATAATCTTTGTCCAACATTGTGAATCGTTAATTTTCACGTTATTCAGGGTTTCTTGGCATATTCTCTGTCCTACAGCGTGTATTTTTAATTTTCCACGTTTTTCAGGGTTTTTTTTGTCATATTCTTGGTCCTACAGTGTGATTTTTCTCATTTACGACATTTTTCAGGTTTTTTCCCAATTCTGGGTCCTACAGAGTGATTTTCTCATTTTCCACCTTTTACAGGATTTCTCAACATATTAGGGGTCTTCAGTGTTAGTTTGTAATTTTCTACTTTTTTCAGGGTTTCTAGCCATATTCTGGGTCCTACAGCATGTATTTTTAATATTCCACGTTTTTCAGGGTTTCTCAGCATATTCTGGGTCCTACAGTGTGATTTTCTCATTTTCGACGTTTTTCAATTTTTTTTCCAAATCTCGGTCCTACAGTGTGATTATTCTCATTTTCCACCTTTTTCAGGTTTTCTCGCCATATTCTGGGTTCTACAGTGTGAGTTTTGAGTTTTCCTCCTTTTTCAGCTTTTCTTGCCATATTCTGGGTCCTACATAGTGAGTTTTGAATTTTCCTCGTTTTTCAGGTTTTTTTGCCATGTTCTGGGTCCTTCAGTGTGAATTTTTAATTTTCTACATTTTTCAAGTTCTCTCGCCATATTTGGGGATCTTCAGTGTGAGTTTTTAATTTTCTAATTTTTCAGGGTTTCTCGACATATTCTGTGTCCTACAGCGTGAGTTTTGAGTTTTCCTCGTTTTTCAGGTTTTCTCGCCATATGCCAGGCACTTTAGAGTTAATTTTTAATTTTCCACGTTTTTCAGGTTTTTCTGTCATATTCTGGGTCCTACAGTGTTATTTTTCTCTTATCAACGTTTTTTAGCTTTTCTTGACATATTCCAGGACCTTCAGTGTGAATTTTAAATTTTCCACGTTTTTCAGTATTTCTCGCCATATTCTGTGTCCAACAGTGTGAATTTTTAATTTTCATGTTTTTCAGGGTTTATCCGCATATTCTGGGTCCTGCCGTGTGATTTTCTCATTTTTCACATTTTTAAGGTTCTCTTGCGATATTTGGGGTCCTTCAGTGTGAGTTTGTAATTTTCTACTTTTTTCAGGGTTTCACGACATATTCTGTGTCCTACAGCGTGAGTTTTGGGTTTTCCTCGTTTTTCAGGGTTTCTCGCCATATTCTGGGTCCTACAGCGTGTATTTTTAATTTTCCATGTTTTCAGGGTTTCTAGGCATATTCTGGGTCCTACAGTGTGATTTTCTCATTTTCGATGTTTTTCCAGTTCTTTCGCAATTCTGGGTCCTTCAGTGTGAATTTTTAATTTTCTACTTTTTTCAGGTTCTCTCTCCATATTTGGGGGTCCTTCAGTGTAAGTTTATAATTTTCCAAACTTTCAGGATTTCTCAACATATTCTGTGTCCTAGAGCTTGTATTTTTAATTTTCCACGTTTTTCAAGTTTTTTCGTCATATTCTGGGTCCTGCAGTGTGATTTTCTCATTTTCCACGTTTTTCAAGTTTTTTCGAAATTCTGGGTCCTTCAGTGTGATTTTCTCATTTTTCAACTTTTTCAGGTTTTCTCGCCATATTTGGGGTCCTTCCGTGTGATTTTTTACTTTTCTAATTTTTCAGTGTTTCTCGACATATTCTGGGTCCTAATTTTAATTTTCCACGTTTTCAGGGTTTCTCGGCATATTCTGGGTCCTACAGTGTGATTTTCTCATTTTCGACGTTTTTCAATTTTTTTTTCCCAAATCTGGGTTCTGTAGTGTGATTATTCTCATTTTCCATCTTTTTCAGGATTTCTCGCCATATTCTGGGTCCTATAGTGTGAGTTTTGAATTTTCCTTGTTTTTCAGGTTTTCTCGCCATATTCCAGGTCCTTCAGTGAGAGTTTTTATTTTTCTACTTATTTCAGGGTTTCTCGCCATATTCTGGGTCCTACAGAGTGAATTTCTCATTTTCCACATTTTTCAGTGTTTCTCGCCATATTCGGGGTCCTTCAGTGTGAATTTTGAATTTTCAACTTTTTTCAGGTTTTTTCGCCATATTCCAGTTCCTTCAGTGTGAATTTTTAATTTTTATGTCTTTCAGTGTTTCTCGCCATATATTGGGTCCAATAGTGTGAATTCTTAATTTCACGTTTTTCAGGATTTCTAGGCATATTCTGGGTCCTGCAGTGTAATTTTCTCCTTTTCCACGCGTTTCAAGTTTTTTCGTAATTCTGGGTCCTACAGTGTGATTTTCTCAATTTCCACCGTTTTCAGATTTTCTCGCCATATTTGTGCTCCTTCACTGTGAGTTTTTAATTTTCTATTTTTTTCAGGGTCTCTAGCCATATTCTGGGTCCTATAGTGTGAATTTTTAATTTTCACTTTTTTCAGAGTTTCTCAGCATATTCTGTGTCCTATAGTGTGATTTACTCATTTTCTACCTTTTTCAGTTTTTCTCACCATATTCGGGGTCCTTCAGTGTGAGTTTTTAATTTTCCACGTTTTTCATGGTTTCTCTGCATATTCTGCATCCTACAATGTGAATTTTAAATTTTCCACGTTTTTCAGGTTTTCTCGCCACATTCTGAGTCCTACAGTGGGAATTTTTAATTTTCCACGTTTTTAATTTGTTTTCCTCATATTCTGGGTCCTACAGTGTGATTTTCTCATTTTCCACCTTTTTTATGTGTTCTCCACATTTTCTGGGACCTACAATGTGAATTTTAGTTTTCCACGTTTTTCAAGGTTTCTTGTCATATTCTAGTCCTATAGTGTGAATTTTTCATTTTCCACGTTTTTCAACGTTTCTTGCCATATTCTGGTCATAAAGTGTGAATTTTTAATTTTCCACGTTTTTCAGTTTTTCTTGCCTTATTCTGGGTCCTATAGTGTGATTTTTTCATTTTCCACCTTTTTCAGGTTTTCTTGCCATATTCCGGGTCCTTAGTGTGAGTTTTAACTTTCTCCTTTTTTCAGCTTTTCTGTCATATTCGAGGTCCTACAGTGTGAGTTTTTAATTTTCCACATTTTTAAGTGTTTTCATCATATTCCAGGTCCTTCAGTGTGAGATTTTAATTTTTCACTTTTTTAATGGTTTCTCTCCATATTCTGGGTCCGACAGTGTGAATTATGAATTTTCACATTTTTCAGGGTTTCTCGGCATATTCTGGGTCCTACAGTGTGATTTTCTCATTTTCCACCTTTTTCAGGTTTTCTCGCCTTATTCGGGGTCCTTCAGTGTGAGTTTTTAATTTTCTACTTTTTTCAGTGTTTGTTGCCATATTCTGGGTCCTACAACGTGTATGTTTAATTTTACACGTTTTTCATGGTTTCTCGCCTTATTCTGGGTCCTACAGTTTGATTTTGTCATATTCGACGTTTTTCAAGTTTTTTTTTCGCAATTCTGGGTCCTTCAGTGTGAGCTTTTAATTTTCTACTTTTTTCAGGGTTTCTTGCCATATTCTGTGTCCTACAGTGTGAATTTTAAATTTTTCACGTTTTTCAGGGTTTCTCCCCATATTCTGGGTACTACAGTGTGAATTTTTAATTTTAAACCTTTTTAATTTTTTTCATCATATTCTAGGTCCTACAGTATGATTTTCTCATTTTCCACGTTTTTCGGGTTTTCTCGCCATATTCGGGGTCCTTCAGTGTGAGTTTTTAATTTTCTACTTTTTTCAGTGTTTGTTGCCATATTCTGGGTCCTACAGCGTTTATGTTTAATTTTGCACGTTTTTCAGGGTTTCTCGGCATATTCTGGGTCCTACAGTGTGATTTTCTCATTTTCCACTTTTTAAGATTTTCTTGCCTTATTCGGGGTCCTTCAGTGTGAGATTTTAATTTTTTACTTTTTTTCAGGGTTTCTGGTCATATTCTGTGTCCTATAGTGTGAATTTTAAATTTTTCACGTTTTACAGGGTTTCTCCCTATATTCTGGGTCCTACAGTATGAATTTTTAATTTTAAACCTGTTTAATTTTTTTTTTTTCTTATTCTGGGTCCTACAGTGTGATTTTCTCATTTTCCACCTTTTTCAGGTTTTCTCGCGATATTCTGGGTCCTTAAGTCTAAGATTTTAATTTTTTACTTTTTTCAGGGTTTCTGGCCATATTTTATGTCCTACAGTGTGAATTTTAAATTTTTCACGTTTTACTGGTTTTCTCGCCATTCATTTTCCACATTTTTAAATTTTTCTCACCATATTTGTGTCCTACAGTGTGAATCTTTAATTTTAAACATTTTTAAGTTTTTATCGTTATATTCTGGGTCCTACATCGTGTATGTTTAATTTTGCACGTTTTTCAGGGTTTCTCGTCATATTCTGGGCCCTACAGTGTGATTTTCTCATTTTCCACGTTTTTCAAGTTTTTTCGCAATTCCTGGTCCTACAGGGTGATTTTCTCATTTTCCACCTTTTCAGGTTTTCTTGCCATATCAGGAACTTCAGTGTGAGATTTTAATTTTTTACTTTTTTCAGGGTTTCTCGCCATAGTCTGGTCCTACAGTGTGAATTTTTAATTTTCCACATTTTTCAGTGTTTCTCACCATATCCTGGGTCCTTCAGTGTGAGTTTTTAATTTTCTAATTTTTCAGTGTTTCTCGCCATATTCTGGGTCCTACAGCATGTATTTTTAATTTTCGACGTTGTTCAGGTTTTCTCGCCATATTCTGGCTCCTACAGTGTGAATTTTTAATTTCCCACTTTTTTCATAGTTTCTCGCCATATTTAGGTACTACAGTGTGAATTTTTAATTTTCACGTTTTTCAGGGTTTCTCGGCATATTCTGGGTCCTACAGTGTGATTTTCTCATTTTCGACGTTTTTTAATTTTTTTCGCAATTCTGGGTCCTACAGTGTGATTTTCTCATTTTCCACCTTTTTCAAGTTTTCTCGCCATATTCAGGGTCCTTCAGTGTGAGATTTTAATTTTTTCCTTTTTTCAGGGTTTCTCGCCATATTCTGAGTCCTGCAGTGTGAATATTTAATTTTCCATGTTTTTCAGGTTTTCTCACCATATTCTGGGTCCTTCAGTGTGAGTTTTTAATTTTCCTTGTTTTTCAGGTTTTCTCGCCATATTGAAGGTCCTTCAGTGTGAATTTTTAATTTTTCACGTTTTTCAGGTTTTTTCGTCATATTCTGGGTCCTACAGTGAGATTTACTCATTTTCCAACTTTTTTAGGTTTTCTTGGCATATTCTGGGTCCTACAGTGTGAATATTTAATTTTCCATGTTTTTCAGGTTTTCTCGCCATATTCTGGTTCTTTCAGTGTGAGTTTTTAATTTTCCGCGTTTTTCAGGGTTTCTCACCATATTCTGGGTCCTACAGCGTGTATTTTTACTTTTCCACGTTTTTCTGGGTTTCTCGGCATATTCTGGGTCCTACAGTGTGATTTTTCATTTTCAACATTTTTAAAGTTTTTTCGCAATTCTGGGTCCTACACTGTGAATTTCTCATTTTCCACCTTTTTTTTAGGGTTTCTGGCCATATTCCAGTTCTTTCTGATTGAGTTGTTAATTTTCCAAATTTTTCAGGTTTTGTGGCCATATTCCAGGTCCTTCAGTGTGAGTTTTTAATTATCTGCCTTTTTCAGGGTTTTTCGCCATATTCTGGGTCCTTAGTGTGATTTTCTCATTTTCCATCTTTTTCAGTTTTTCTCGCCATATTCAGGGTTTTCAGTGTGAGATTTTAATTTTTTACTTTTTTCAGGGTTTCTCGCCATATTCTGAGTCCTGCAGTGTGAATTTTACATTTTTCACGTTTTTCAGGGTTTCTCGCCATATTCTGGTCCTACAGTGTGAATTTTTAATTTTCCACATTTTTCAGTGTTTCTTGCCATATCCTGGTTCCTACAGTGTGATTATTTAATTTTCCATGTTTTTCAGGTTTTCTCGCCATATTCTGGGTCCTTTAGTGTGAGTTTTTCATTTTCTTCGTTTTTCAGGTATTATTGCCATATTCAAGGTCCTTCTGTGTTAATTTTTAATTTTCCACGTTTTTCATTGTTTCTCGATATATTCTGGGTAATACAGTGTGAATTTATAATTTTCTACTTTTTTCATGTTTTCTCACCATATTCTGGGAACTACAGTGTGAATTTTTAATTTTCAAGTTTTTCAGGGTTTCTCGGCATATTCTGGGTCCTGCAGTGTGATTTTCTCATTTCTACGTTTTTCATGTTTTTTCGTATTCTGGGTCCTATAGTGTGATTTTTTTCATTTTCCATCTTTTTCAGGTTTACTTGTAATATTTGGGGTCCTTCAGTGTGTGTCCTTCAGTGTGATTTTCTCATTTTCCACCTTTTTCAAGTTTTCTCGCCATATTCAGGGTCCTTCAGTGTGAGATTTTAATTTTTTTTTCAGGGTTTCTCGCCATATTCTGAGTCCTGCAGTGGAGTATTTAATTTTCCATGTTTTTCAGGTTTTCTTGCTATATTCTGGGTCCTTCAGTGTGAGTTTTTAATTTTCTTCGTTTTTCAGGTTTTCTCGCCATATTGAAGGTCCTTCAGTGTGATTTTTTAATTTTTCAAGTTTTTCAGATTTTTTTTTGTCATATTCTGGGTCCTACAGTGTGATTTTCTCATTTTCCAAATGGTTCAGGTTTTCTTGGCATATTCTGGGTCCGACAGTGTGAATATTTAATTTTCCAAGGTTTTCAGGTTTTCTCGCCATATTCTGGTTCTTTCAGTGTGAGTTTTTAATTTTCCTCGTTTTTCAGGGTTTCTCACCACATTCTGGGTCCTACAGCGTGTATTTTTAATTTTACATATTTTTCTGGATTTCTCGGCATATTCTGGGTCCTACAGTGCGGTTTTTCATTTTCGACATTTTAAAAGTTTTTTCGCAGTTCTGGGTACTACATTGTGATTTTCTCATTTTTCACCTTTTTCAGGTTTTCTCGCCATATTCTAAGTCCTACCATATGAGTATTTAATTTTTTCGCAATTCTGGGTCCTACACTGTGAATTTCTCATTTTCCACCAATTTTAGGGTTTCTGGCCATATTCTAGGTACTTCAGTGGGATTTTTTAATTTTCCACATTTTTCAGAGTTTTTCATCATATTCCAGGTCCTTCAGTGCGAGTTTTTAATGTTCCGGGTTTTTTACGGTTTCTCAACCTATTTTGTGTCCTACAGTGTGAATTTAAATTTTCCCGTTTTTTAGGATTTCTAACCATATTCTGAGTCCTTCCACATTTTTCATGGTTTCTGGCCATATTCCAGTTCTTTCTGATTGAGTTGTTAATTTTTCAAATTTTTCAGGATTTGTGGCCATATTCCAGGTATTTCAGTGTGAGTTTTTAATTATCTACTTTTTTCAGGGTTTTTCGCCATATTCTGGGTCCTACAGTGTGTATTTTTAATTTTGCACCTTTTTCAGGGTTTCTTGGCTTATTCTGGGTCCAACAGTGTGTTTTTCTTATTTTCGAGGTTTTTCAAATTTTTTCGCAATTCTGCATCCTACAGTGTGATTTTCTCATTTTCCAACTTTTTTAGGTTTCTCCCCATATTCGGGGTCCTTCAGTGTGAGTTTTTATTTTTCTACTTTTTTCAGGGTTTCTCGCCATATTCTGCATCCTACAGTGTGAATTTTAAATTTTCCACGTTTTTCATGTTTTCTCGCCATATTCTGGGTCTTATACTGTGAATTTTTAATTTTCCACGTTTTTCAGGGTTTCTTGGCATATTCTGGTTCCTACAGTGTGATTTTCCCATTTTCCATGTTTTTCGAGGTTTCTTGCCATATTCCGGGTCCTTCAGTGTGAGTTTTTAATTTTCTACTTTTTTCATGGTTTCTCCCCATATTTTGGGTCCTACAAGTGTGAATTTTTAATTTTCCTTGTTTTAAAGTTTTTTTCGTCATATTCTGGGTCCTACAGTGTGATTTTCTCATTTTCAGCCCTTTTCAGGTTTTCTTGGCATATTCTGGGTCCTATATATTAAATTTTAATTTTCCACGTTTTTCAGGGTTCCTTGCCATATTCTGGTCCTACAGTGTGAATTTTCAATTTTCCACGTTTTTCAGTGTTTCTCGCCATATTCTGGGTCCTAAAGTGTGAATATTTAATTTTCCTTGTTTTTCAGGTCTTCTTGCTATATTTGGGGTACTTCAGTGCGAATTTTTAATTTTCCTCCTTTTTAAGGTTTTCTCGCCATATTCCGGGTCCTTGAGTGTGAATTATTACTTTTGCATGTTTTTTATGGTTTCTCGGCATATTCTGTTTCCTACAGCGTGTATTTTTAATTTTCCACGTTTTTCACGGTTTCTCGGCATATTCTGGGTCCTACAGTGTGGTTTTCTCATTTTCGACGTTTTTCACGTTTTTTTTTTTTTTTTTTTTTTTTTTTTTTTTTTTTTTTAGCAATTCTGGGTCCTACATTGTGATTATTCTCATTTTCAAACTTTTTCAGGTTTTCTTGCCATATTCGGGGTCCTTCAGTGTGAATTTTTAATTTTCCCACTTTTTCAGTTTTTCTCGCCATATTCCAGGTCCTTCAGTGAGAGTTTTTATTTTTCTACTTATTTCAGGGTTTCTCGCCATATTCTGGGTCCTACAGAGTGAATTTCTCATTTTCCACATTTTTCAGTGTTTCTCGCCATATTCGGGGTCCTTCAGTGTGAATTTTGAATTTTCAACTTTTTTCAGGTTTTTTCGCCATATTCCAGTTCCTTCAGTGTGAATTTTTAATTTTCTCGTTTTTCAAGTTTTTTTGTAATTCTGGGTCCTACAGTGTGATTTTCTCATTTTCCACCTTTTTCAGTTTTTCTTGCCATATTTGGGGTTATTCAGTGTGAGTTTGTAATTTTCTACTTTTTTCAGAGTTTCTCACCATATTCTGGGTCTTACCCTGTGATTTTCTCATTTTCGACGATTTTCAAGCTTTTTTTTAATAGCAATTCTGGGTCCTACAATGTGATTATTCTCATTTTCAAACTTTTTCAGGTTTTCTCGCCATATTCGGGGTCCTACAGTGTGTATTTTTAATTTTCCACCTTTTTCAGGTTTTCTAGCCATATTCCAGCTCCTTCAGTGAGAGTTTTTAATTTTCTACTTATTTCAGAGTTTCTGGCCATATTCTGGGTCCTACAGTGAGAATTTCTCATTTTCCATATTTTTCAGTGTTTCTGGCCATATTCTGGGTCCTACAGTGTGAGTTTTGAATTTTCCTCAATTTCAGGTTTTCTCACCATATTCCGGGTCCTTCAGTTTGAATTTTTAATTTTCCACATTTTTCAAGTTTTTTCGTAATTCTGGGTCCTACAGTGTGATTATTCTCCTTTTCGACCTTTTTCAGGTTTTCTCCACATATTCGGGGTCTTCAGTGTCTTTCTTCAGAAAGAAAGAAAGAAAGAAAGAAAGAAAGAAAGAAAGAAAGAAAGAAAGAAAGAAAGAATTTAATTTTCCACCTTTTTCACGTTTTATATTCATATTCTGGGTCCTACAGCGTGATTTTCTCATTTCCATGTTTTTCTTGTTTTCTTAACATATTTTACAGTTTGAATTTTTTTTGAAGGTTTTTCAGTGTGAATTTTTAATTTTCCACGTTTTTCAAGGTTTCTTGCCATATTCTGGTACTATAGTGTGAATTTTTAATTTTCACGATATTTCAGTGTTTCTCGCCATATTCTGGGTCCTACAGTGTGAATATTTAATTTTCCAGCTTTTTCAGGTTTTCTCGCCATATTCTTGGTCCTTCAGTGTAAGATTTTAATTTTCCTCGTTTTTCAGTTTTGCTCTCTATATCCGGGTCCTTCAGTGTGAATTTTTAATTTTCCATGTTTTTCAGTATTTCTCGCCATTTTCTGGGTAATACAGTGTGAAGTTTTAATTTTCCACGTTTTTCAGGTTTTCTTGCCATATTCGGGGTCTTTCACTTTTTTCAGTGTTTCTCGGCATCTTCAGGGTTCTGCAGTGTGATTTTCTCATTTTCCAACTTTTTCAGGTTTTCTAGCCATATTTGGGGTCCTTCAGTTTGAATTTGTAATTTTCTACTTTTTTCAGGGTTTCTCGCCATATTCTGGGTCCTACAGTGTGATTTTCTCATTTTCCACGTTTTTCAAGTTTTTTCGCAATTCTGGGTCCTTCAGTGTGAATTTTAATTTTCTACTTTTTTCAGGTTCTCTATTTGGGGTCCTTCAGTGTGAGGTTTTAATTTTCTAATTTTTCAGGGTTTCTCGACATATTCTGTGTCCTACTTCGTGTATTTTTAATTTTCCACGTTTTTCTTTTTCATATTCTGGGTCCTACAGTTTGATTTTCTCATTTTCCACCTTTTTCAGGTTTTCTCGCCATATTCTGGTTCCTACAGTGTGTGTTTTGAATTTTCCTCGTTTTTCAGGTTTTCCTGCCATATTCTGTGTCCTTCAGTGTGAATTTTAATTTCTACGTTTTTCAGTGTTTCTCGCCATATTATGGATCCTACAGTGTGATTTTTTAATTTTCCTCGTTTTTCAGGTTTTCTCACCATATTTCGGGTCCTTCAGTGTGAATTTTTAATTTTCTACTTTTTTCAGATTTTCTCGCCATATTTGGGATCCTCCAGTGTGAGTTCTTAATTTTCTACTTTTTTCAGGGTTTCTCGATATATTCTGGGTCCTACAATATGTATTAACAATTTTTCCACGTTTTCAGGGTTGTAGGCATATTATGGGGTCCTACAGAGTGATTTTTTTATTTTCCACGTTTTTCAAGTTTTTTCGAAATTTGGATCCTACACTGTGAATATTCTCATTTTCCACCTTTTTCATGTTTTCTCACCATATTCTGGATCCTACAGTGTCAGTTTTTAATTTTCCTCGTTTTTCAGGTTTTCTCACCATATTTCGGGTCCTTCAGTGTGAATTTTTAATATTCCACGGTTTCAGGTTTTTGGTCATATTCTGGGTCCTACAGTGTGATTTTCTATTTTCACTTTTTTCAGGTTTTCAGGTATTCAGGTCTTTCAGTGTGATTTTTTAATTTTTTACGTTTTTCAGTATTTCTCGCCATATTCTGGGTAATACAGTGTGAATTTTTAATTTTCTACTTTTTTCATGGTTTCTTGCCATATTCTGTGTCTGAGAGTGTGACTTTTTAATTTTCACGTTTTTCAGGGTTTCTCGGCATATTCTGGGTCCTGCAGTGTGATTTTCTCATTTTCCACGTTTTTCAAGTTTTTTCGTAATTCTGGGTCCTACAGTGTGATTTTCTCATTTTCCTACTTTTTCAGGTTTTCTCGACATTTTTGGCGTCCTTCAGTTTGATTTTTTACTTTTCTAATTTTTCAGTGTTTCTTATATTCTGGGTCCTACAGCGTGTATTTTTAATTTTCCACTTTTTTTATCGTTCTCACCATATTCTGTGTCAGACAGTGTGAATTTTTAATTTTCACTTTTTTCAGCGTTTCTCGGCATATTCTGGGTCCTGCAGTGTGATTTTCTCATTTTCCACCTTTTTCAGGTTTTCTGGCCATATTTGGCGTCCTTCAGTGTGAGTTTGTAATTTTCTACTTTTTTCAGGGTTTCTCAGCATATTCTGGGTCCTACAGTGTGATTTTTCTCATTTTCCACGTTTTTTCAAGTTTTTTTCGCAATTCTGGGTCCTACAGTGTGATTATTCTTATTTTCCACTTTTTTAGGCTTTCTCGCCATATTACGGGTCCTTCAGTGTGAATTTTTTATTTTCCACGTTTTTCTGTTTTTTTCATCATATTCTGCGTCCTACAGTGTGATTTTCTCATTTCCACGTTTTTCAGGTTTTCTTGCAATATTCCAGGACCTTCATTTTGAATTTTTAATTTTTCAGGTTTTCAGTATTTCTTGCCATATTCTGGTAATACAGTGTGAATTTTTACATTTCCACCTTTTTCAGATTTTCTTACCAAATTCGGGGTCCTTCAGTGTGAATTTTTAATTTTCTACCTTTTCAGGTTTTCTCACCATATTCTGTTTCCTTAAGTGTGAATTTTTAATATTGCACGTTTTTCAGGATTTTGGTCATATTCTTGGTCCTACAGTGTGATTTTCTCATTTCCACGTTTTTCAGGTTTTCTTGCCATATTCTGGGTAATATAGTGTGAATTTTTTATTTTCCACTTTTTTCATGGTTTCTTGTCATATTCTGTGTCCAACAGTGTGAATTTTTAATTTTCACGTTTTTCAGGGTTTCTCCACATATTCTGGGTCCGGCAGTGGGATTTTCTCATTTTCGATGCTTCTCAAGTTTTTTTCGCAATTCTGGGTGCTATAGTGTGATTATTCTCATTTTCAAACTTTTTCAGTTTTTCTCGCCATATTCGGGGTCCTTCAGTGTAAATTTTTAATTTTCTACTTTTTTTCATGTGTTTTTAGTCATATTATGGGTCCTACAGTGTGAATTTCTCATTTCCACGTTTTTCAGGTTTTCTTTCCATATTCCAGGTCATTCAGTGTGAAGTTTTAATTTTCCACGTTTTTCAGTATTTCTCGCCATATTTTGGGTAATACAGTGTAAATTTTTAATTTTCCACGTTTTTCAGGTTTTTTCATCATATTCAGGGTCCTACAGTGTGATTTTCTCATTTATTACATTTTTCAATTTTTTCGCCATTTTTTACACGTCCTACAGCGTGTATTGTAAATTTTCCACGTTTTCAGGGTTTCTCGCCATATTCTTGGTCCTACAGTGTAATTTTCTCATTTTCGACATTTTTCAAGTTTTTTTTTGCCATTCTGTGTTCTACAGTGTGATTATTCTCATTTTCCACCTTTTTAAGTTTTTCTCGCCATATTCGGGTTCCTTCAGTGTGAATTTTTAATTTTCTACTTTTTTCAGGGTTTCTCGCTGTATTCTGGGTCCTAAACGTTGTATTTTTAATTTTTCACGTTTTCAGGGTTTCTTGGCATATTCTGGGTCCTACAGTTTGATTTTCTCATTTTCGATATTTTCAAGTTTTTTCGTAATTCTGGGTCCTATAGTGTGATTTTCTCATTTTCCACCTTTTTCAGGTGTTCTCGCCGTATTCAGGTTCTTGCCATATTTCAGGTTCTTCAGTGTCAGTTTGTAATTTTCTACTTTTTTCAGGGTTTCTCGACATATTCTGTGTCCTACAGCGTGTATTTTTCATTTTCCACGTTTTTCAGTTTTTTTCGTCATATTCTGGGTCCTAAATTGTGATTTTCTCATTTCCACGTTTTTCAGGTTTTCTCGCCATAATTGGGGGTTCTTCAGTGTCAGTTTGTAATTTTCTACTTTTTTCAGGGTTTCTTGCCATATTTGGGGTCCTTCAGTGTGAGTTTTTTAATTTTCTACTCTTTCAGGGTTTCTTGCCATGTTCTGGGTCCTACAGTGTTTATTTTTCATTTTCCACGTTTTTCAGATTTTCTCACAATATTCTGGGTTCTTCAGTGTGAATTTTTAATTTTTCACTTTTTACAGGTTTTTTCTTCATATTCTGGGTCCTACACAGTGATTTTTCTCATTTCCACATTTTTCAGGTTTTCTTGCCATATTCCAGGTCCTTCAATGTTAATTTTTAATTTTCCACGTTTTCAGGGTTTCTCGGCATATTCTGTGTCCTGCAGTGTGATTTTCTCATTTTTGAGGTTTTTCAAGTTTTTTGGCAATTTTGGGTCCCACAGTGTGATTATTCTCATTTTCCCACCTTTATCAGGTTTTTTCGACATATTTGGGGCCTTCAGTGTGAATTTTTAATTTTCCACATTTTTCAGGTTTTTTCGTCATATTCTGCGTCTTACAATGTGATTTTCTCATTTTCCCTCATTTTTCAGGTTTCTCGCCATATTTGGGGTCCGTCAGTGTGAATTTTTAATTTTCTACTCTTTCAGGGTTTCTCGCCATATTCTGGGTCCTACAGTGTGAGTTTGAATTTTCCTCGTTTTTCAGGTTTAATCGCCATATGAGGGGTCCTACAGTGTGAATTTTTAATTTTCTACGTTTTTCAGTATTTCTTCCATATTCTGGGTAATACAGTGTGAATTTTTAATTTTCCACTTCTTTCATGGTTCTCGCCATATTCTGTGTCCGAAAGTGTGAATTTTTAATTTTCACGTTTTTCAGGGTTTCTCTGCATATTCTGGGTCCTGCAGTGTGATTTTCTCATTTTCCACGTTTTTCGAGTTTTTTCGTAATTCTGGGTCCTACAGTGTGATTTTCTCATTTTCCACCTTTTTCAGGTTTTCTCGCCTTATTCGGGGTCCTTCAGTGTGATTTTTAATTTTCCTCATTTTTCAGGATTTCTCGCCATATTCCGGATCTTTCAGTGTGAATTTTTAATATTCTAAGTTTTTCAGGTTTTTTGGTCATATTCTGGGTCCTACAGTGTGATTTTCTCATTTCCACGTTTTTCAGGTTTTCTTGCCATATTCCAGGTCCTTCGGTGTGAATTTTTAATTTTCCACGTTTTTCAGTATTTCTCACCATATTTTGTTAAATACAGTGGTGAATTTTAATTGTCCACATTTTTCATGGTTTCTCGCCATATTCTGTGTCCGACAGTGTGAATAGTTAATTTTCACGTTTTTCAGGTTTTCTAGGCATATTCTGGGTCCTACAGTGTGATTTTCTCAATTTCGACGTTTTTCAAGTTTTTTTCACAATTCTGGATCCTACAGTGTGATTATTCTCATTTTCCAGCTTTTTCAGATTTTCTCACCATATTCAGGGTCCTTCAGTGTGATTTTTTAATTTTCCTCGTTTTTCAGGTTTTATCGCCATATTCCAAGTCCTTCAGTGTGAATTTTTAATTTTCTACTTTTTTCAGTTTCTCTCGCCATATTTGGGGTCCTTCAGTGTGAGTTTTTAATTTTCTACTTTTTTCAGGGTTTCTCGACATATTCTGTGTCCTACAGCGTGTATTTTTCATTTTCCACCTTTTTCAGTTTTTTTCGTCATATTCTGGGTCCTAAATTGTGATTTTCTCATTTCCACGTTTTTCAGGTTTTCTTACTGTATTCCCAGGTCCTTCAGTGTGAATTTTTAATTTTCACGTTTTTTCAGGGTTTCTCGGCATATTCTGGGTCCTAAAGCATGCATTTTTAATTTTCCATGTTTTCCAGGTTTTTTTCGTCATATTCTGGGTCCTACAGTGTGATTTTCTCATTTTCGACATTTTTCAAGGTTTTTTTTTTTTTTGCCATTCTGTGTCCTACAGTGTGATTATTCTCATTTTCCACCTTTTCAGGTTTTCTCACCATATTTGGGGTCTTTCAGTGTGATTTTTTAATTTTGTAATTTTTTCAGGTTTTTTTTTTTTGTCATATTCTGGGTCCTACAGTTTGAATTTCTCATTTCCACGTTTTTCAGGTTTTCTTGCATTATTCTGGTTTCTACTGTGTGAGTTTTGAATTTCCTCGTTTTTCAGGTTTCCTGGCCATATCCCCGGGTCCTTTAGTGTTAATTTTTAATTTTCCACGTTTTTCAGTATGTCTAGCCATATTCTGGGTAATACAGTGTGAATTTTTAATTTTCCACTTCTTTCATGGTTTCTCACCATATTATGTTTCCGACAGTGTGAATTTTTAATTTTCACGATTTTCAGGGTTTCTAGGCATATTCTGGGTCCTGCAGTGTGATTTTCTCATTTTCCAAGTTTTTCAATTTTTTTCGTAATTCTGGGTCCTACAGTGTGATTTTCTCATTTTCCACCTTTTTCAAGCTTTCAGGCCATTTTTCGGGTCCTTCAGTGTGAGTTTGTAATTTTCTACTTTTTTCATGGTTTCTCGCTGTATTCTGGGTCCTAAACGTTGTATTTTTAATTTTTCACGTTTTCAGGGTTTCTTGGCATATTCTGGGTCCTACAGTGTGATTTTCTCATTTTCGATATTTTCAAGTTTTTTCGTAATTCTGGGTCCTACAGTGTGATTTTCTCATTTTCCACCTTTTTCAGGTTTCTCGCCATAATTGTGGTTCTACAGTGTCAGTTTGTAATTTTCTACTTTTTTCAGGGTTTCTTGCCATATTTGGGGTCTTTCAGTGTGAGTTTTTAATTTTCTACTCTTTCAGGGTTTCTTGCCATGTTCTGGGTCCTACAGTGTGTATTTTTCATTTTCCACGTTTTTCAGATTTTCTCGCAATATTCTGGGTTCCTCAGTGTGAATTTTTAATTTTTCACGTTTTACAGGTTTTTTCTTCATATTCTGGGTCCTACACTGTGATTTTTCTCATTTCCACGTTTTTCAGGTTTTCTTGCCATATTCCAGGTCCTTCAGTGTTAATTTTTAATTTTCCACATTTTCAGGATTTCTCTGCTTATTCTTTGTTCTGCAGTGTGGTTTTCTCATTTTTGAGGTTTTTCAAGTTTTTTGGCATTTCTGGTCCTAAAGTGTGATTATTCTCTTTTTCCACCTTTATCAGGTTTTCTCACATATTTGGGGGCCTTCAATGTGAATTTTTAATTTTCCACTTCTTTCATGGTTTCTCCCATATTCTGTGTCTGACAGTGTCAATTTTTAATTTTCTCGTTTTTCAGTGTTTCTCGGCACATTCTGGGTCCTGCAGTGTGATTTTATTATTTTGGACGTTTTCAAGTTTTATCGTAATTCTGGGTCCTACAGTGTGATTTTCTCATTTTCCACCTTTTTCAGGTTTTCTCGCCATAATTGGGGTTCTTCAGTGTCAGTTTGTAATTTTCTACTTTTTTCAGGGTTTCTTGTCATATTTGGAGTCCTTCAGTGTGAGTTTTTAATTTTCTACTCATTCAGGGTTTCTCACCATAAACTGGATCTTACAGTGTGTATTTTTCATTTTCCACGTTTTTCAGGTTTTCTCGCCATTTCTGGCTTCTTCAGTGTGAATTTTTACTTTTTCACGTTTTTCAGGTTTTTTCTTCATATTCTGGGTCCTACACTGTGATTTTCTCATTTCCACGTTTTCAGGTTTTCTTGCCATATACCAGGTCCTTCAGTGTAGATTTTTAATTTTCCACGTTTTTCAGTATTTCTCCCCATATTATGGGTAATACAGTGTGAATTTTAATTATCCACTTTTTTCATGGTTTCTCGCCATATTCTGTGTCCGACAGTGTGAATTTTTAATTTTCACGTTTTTCAGTGTTTCTCGAAATATTCTGGGTCCTGCAGTGTGATTTTCTCATTTTCCACGTTTTTCAATTTTTTTCGTAATTCTGGGTCCTACAGTGTGATTTTCTCATTTTCCACCTTTTTCAGGTTTTCTGGCCATGTTTGGGCTCCTTCACTGTGAGTTTTTAATTTTCTAATTTTTTATTAAGTGTTTCTCGCCATATTCTGGGTCCGTTAGTGTGAATTTTTAATTTTCACGTTTTTCACATTTTCTCGGCATATTCTGGGTCCTGCAGTGTGATTTTCTCATTTTCCACCTTTTGGAGGGTTTCTCGCCATATTTGGGGTCCTACAGTGTGAGTTTGTAATTTTCAACTTTTTTCAGGGTTTCTCGCAATATTCTTGATACTACAGCATGTATTTTTAATTTTCCACGTTTTCAGGGTTTCTGGGCATAATCTGTGTGATCATTTTAATTTTCCACCTTTTTCAGGTTTTCTCATCATATTCGGGGTCTTTCAGTGTGAATTTTTAATTTTCTACTTTTTTCAGGTTTTCTCGCCATATTTTGTGTCCTTCAGTGTTAGTTTTTTATCTTCCTCATTTTTCAGGTTTTTCGCCATATTCCGGGTCCTTCCGTGTGATATTTTAATATTTTACCTTTTTCAGGTTTTTTGTCATATTCTGGGTCCTACTGTGTGATTTTCTAATTTCCATGTTTTTCAGGGTCTCTTGCCTTATTCCAGGTCCTTCAGTGTGAATTTTTTTCAACAGTGTTCAGTATTTTTCTCCATATCTCGGTAATAAAGTGTGAATTTTTAATTGTCCACTCTTTTCATGGTCTCTCACCATATTCTGTTTCATACAGTGTGTATTTTTAATTTTCAAGTTTTTCATGGTTGTTCGGCATATTCTGGTTTCTGCAGTGTGATTTTCTCATTTTCCACGTTTTTCAAGTTTTTTCGTATTTCTGGGTCCTACAAGTGTGATTTTCTCATTTTCAATGTTTTTCATATTTTTGTAATTCTGGGTAATATATTTTGATTATTCTCATTTTCTTCCTTTTTCATGTTTTCTCGCCATATTCGGGGTCCTTCAGTGTGAGTTTTTAATTTTCTACTTTTTTGAGGGTTTCTTGCCATATTCTGGGTGCTACAGAGTGTATTTTTTATTTTCCACGTTTCTCAGGATTTCTCCCAATATTCTGGGTCATACAGTGTGATTTTCTCATTTTCGATGTTTTTCATATTTTTTCGTAATTCTGGGTAATACAGTGTGATTATTTTCATTTTCCACCTTTTTCTGTTTTTCTCGCCATATTCGGGGTCCTTCAGTGTGAGTTTTTAATTTTCTACTTTTTTGAGGGTTTTTTGCCATATTCTGGTTGCTACAGAGTGTATTTTTAATTTTCCACGTTTCTCAGGGTTTCTTGCCATATTCTGGGTCCTACAGTGTGATTTTCTCATTTTCGGTGTTTGTCATGTTTTTTTTCGCTATTCTGGGTCCTACAGTGTGATTATTCTCATTTTCCACCTTTTTCAGGTTTTCTCGACATATTCGTGGTCCTTCAGTGTGAGTTTTTAATTTTCTACGTTTTCAGGGTTTCTCTCCATATTCTGGGTCCTACAGCGTGTATTTTTAATTTTCCACGTTTCTCAGTGTTTCTTGCCATATTCTGGGTCCTACAGTGTGATTTTCTCATTTACTACGTTTTTCAAGTTTTTTTGCAATTCTGTGTCCTACACTGTGATTATTCTCATTTTCCCACCTTTTCAGGTTTTCTCGCCATATTCTGGGTACTTCAGTGTGAATTTTTAGTTTTCTACTTTTTTCAGGGTTTCTCGCCATATTCTGGGTCCTCCAGCATGTATTTTTAATTTTCCACGTTTTTCAGGGTTTCTCACCATATTCTGGGTCCGATAATGTGAATTTTTAATTTTCACGTTTTTCAGGATTTCTTGGCATATTCTGGGTCCTGCAGTGTGAATTTTTAATTTTCACGTTTTTCAAGATTTCTCTAAATATTCTTGGTCCTGCAGAGTGATTTTCTCATTTTCCACTTTTTTCAAGTTTTTTCGTAATTCTGGGTCCTACTGTGTGATTTTCTCATTTTCCAACTTTTTCGGGTTTTCTTGCCATATTTGGGGTCCTTCAGTGTGAGTTTTTATTTTCTACTTTTTTCAGGTTTTCCCGCCATATTCTGGATCCTACAGTGTGATTTTCTCATTTTCCACATTTTCAGGTTTTCTGGCCCTGTTTGGGATCCTTCACTGTGAGTTTTTAATTTTCTTCTTTTTTATTAAGTGTTTCTCGCCATATTCTGGGTCCATTAGTGTGAATTTTTAATTTTCACGTTTTTCACATTTTTTCGGCATATTC
Organism: Mus caroli; assembly: GCF_978045245.1. Classification (NCBI taxonomy): domain Eukaryota; kingdom Metazoa; phylum Chordata; class Mammalia; order Rodentia; family Muridae; genus Mus; species Mus caroli. Next base: position 425,202 of record NW_028227351.1, read on the forward strand.
TGGGTCCTGCAGTGTGATTTTTCTCATTTTCCACCTTTTGCAGGGTTTCTTGCCATATTTGGGGTCCTACAGTGTTAGTTTGTAATTTTCAACTTTTCTCAGGTTTTTTCGTCATATTCTGGGTCCTACTGTGTGATTTTCTCTTTTCAATGTTTTTCAGGGTCTCTTGCTGTATTCCAGGTCCTTCAGTGTGAATTTTTATCTACGGTTTTCAGTATTTCTCGCCATATCTGGGTAATAAAGTGTGAATTTTTAATTGTCCAATTTTTTCATCGTTTCTCACCATATTCTGTGTCCGACAGTGTGAATTTTTAATTTTCATGTTTTTCATGGTTGTTCGGCATATTCTGGTTTCAGCAGTGTGATTTTCTCATTTTCCACGTTTTTCAAATTTTTTCGTATTTCTGGGTCCTACAGTGTGTTTTTCTCTTTTTTCACCTTTTTCATGTTTTCTTACCATATCTGGGGTCCTTCAGTGTGAGATTTTACATTTCTAATTTTTCAGGGTTTCTCGACATATTCTGGGTCCTACAGCGTGTATTTTTATTTTTCCACGTTTTCAGTGTTTCTCGGCATATTCTGGGTCCTACAGTGTGATTTTCTCAATTCGAAATTTTTCAAGTTTTTTTGAATATCTTGGTCCTACAGTGTGATTATTCTCATTTCCAACTTTTCAGGTTTTCTAGCCATATTCTGGGTCCTACAGTGTGAATTTTGAATGTTCCTCGTTTTTCAGGTTTTCTCCCATATTCTGGGTCCTTCACTGTGAATTTTTAATTTTCCACGTTTTTCAAGTTTTTTGTTATATTATGGGTACTACAGTGTGATTATTCTCATTTTCCACCTCTTTCAGGTTTTCTCGCCATATTCGGGGTCCTTCATTGTGATTTTTAAATTTTCTACTTTGTTGAGGGTTTCTTGACATATTCTCGGTGTTACAAACTGTATTTTTAATTTTCCACGTTTCTCAGGGTTTCTTGCCATATTCTGGGTCCTACAGTGTGATTTTCTCATTTACGAAGTTTTTCAAGTTTTTTTTTGCAATTCTGGGTCCTACACTATGATTATTATCATTTTCCAACTTTTCAGGTTTTCTCGCCATATTCCGGGTACTTCAGTGTGAATTTTTAGTTTTCTACTTTTTTCAGGGTTTCTCGCCATATTCCGGGTCCTTCATTTGAATTTTTAATTTTCACGTTTTTCAGGGTTGCTCACCATATTCTGGGTCCGATAATGTGAATTTTTAATTTTCACGTTTTTCAGGATTTCTAGGCATATTCTGGGTCCTGCAGTGTGAACTTTTAATTTTCAAGTTTTTCAGGATTTCTCTAAATATTCTTAGTCCTGCAGTGTGATTTTCTCATTTTCCACTTTTTTCAAGTTTTTTCGTAATTCTGGGTCCTACTGTGTGATTTTCTCATTTTCCACCTTTTTCGGGTTTTCTTGCCATATTTGGGGTCCTTCTGTGTGAGTTTTTATTTTCTACTTTTTTCAGGGTTTCTCGCCATATTCTGGATCCTACAGTGTGATTTTCTCATTTTCCACCTTTTTCAGGTTTTCTGGCCATGTTTGGGCTCCTTCACTGTGAGTTTTTAATTTTCTACTTTTTTATCACGTTTTTCACATTTTCTCGGCATATTCTGGGTACTGCAGTGTGATTTTCTCATTTTCCACCTTTTGCAGGGTTTCTCGCCATATTTGGGGTCCTACAGTGAGTTTGTAATTTTCAACTTTTCTCAGGTTTTTTCGTCATATTCTGGGTCCTACTGTGTGATTTTCTCATTTCCATGTTTTTCAGGGTTTCTTGCCGTATTCCAGGTCCTTCAGTGTGAATTTTTTTCCACGGTTTTCAGTATTTCTCGCCATATCTGGGTAATAAAGTGTGAATTTTTAATTGTCCACTTTTTTCATCATTTTTCACCATATTCTTTCTCCGACAGTGTGAATTTTTAATTTTCAGGTTTTTCATGGTTGTTCGGCATATTCTGGTTTCTGCAGTGTGATTTTCTCGTTTTCCACGTTTTTCATGTTTTTTTGTATTTCTGGGTCCTACAGTGTGATTTTCTCTTTTTTCACCTTTTTCATGTTTTCTTGCCATATCTGGGGTCCTTCAGTGTGAGTTTTTACATTTCTAATTTTTCAGGGTTTCTCGACATATTCTGGGTCCTACAGTATGCATTTTTATTTTTCCACGTTTTCAGTGTTTCTCAGCATATTCTGGGTCCTACAGTGTGATTTTCTCAATTTCGAAATTTTTCAAGTTTTTTCGCATATCTTGGTCCTACAGTGTGATTATTCTCATTTTCCAACTTTTTCATGTTTTCTAGCCATATTCTGGGTCCTACAGTGCGAATTTTGAATTTTCCTCGTTTTCAGGTTTTCTCCCATATTCTGGGTCCTTCACTGTGAATTTTTAATTTTCCACGTTTTTCAAGTTTTTTGTAATATTATGGGTCCTACAGTGTGATTTTCTCATTTTCCACCTTTTTCAGGTTTTCTCTCCATATTCGGGTTCCTTCAATGTGAGTTTTTAAATTTCTACTTTTTTCAGGGTTTCTTGCCATACTCTGGGTCCTACAGAGTGTATTTTTAATTTTCCACGTTTTTCAAGGTTTCTCGGCATATTCTGGTTCCTACAGTGTGCTTTTCCCATTTCCTCGTTTTTTCAGGTTTTCTTGCCATATTCCATTTTCCATGTTTTTCAGTATTTCTCGCCATATTCTGGGCAATACAGTGTGATTTTCTCGTTTTCCACTTGTTTCATGGTTTCTTGCCATATTCTGTGTCTGACAGTGTGAATTTTTTATTTTCACGTTTTTCAGTGTTTCTCGGCATATTCTGGGTCCTGCAGTGAGATTTTCTCTTTTTCCACGTTTTTCAAGTTTTTTCGTAATTCTGGGTCCTACAGTGTGATTTTCTCACTTTCCACCTTTTTCGGGTTTTCTCTATATTCGGGGTCCTTCAATGTGAGTTTTTATATTTCTATTTTTTTCAGGGTTTCTTGCCATATTCTGGGTCCTACAGAGTGTATTTTTAATTTTCCACGTTTTTCAATGTTTCACGGCATATTCTGGTTCCTACAGTGAGATTTATCTCATTTTCCACTTTTTTCAAGTTTTTTCGAAATTCTGTGTCCTACAGTGCGATTATACTCTTTTTCCACCTTTTTAAGGTTTTTTGCCATATTTGGGGTCCTTAAGTGTGAGTTTTTAATTTTCTACTTTTTTCTGTGTTTCTTGCAATATTCTGGCTCCAAAAAGCGTATTTTTATTTTTTCTCGTTTTTCATGGTTTCTTGGCATATTCTGGGTCCTACAATGTGATTTTCTCATTTTCCACTTTTTTTAAGTTTTTTCGCATTTCTGTGTCCTACAGGTTGATTTTCTCATTTTCCACCTTTTTCAGGTTTTCTCGCCATATTCCGGGTCCTTCAGTGTGAGTTTTTAATTTTCTACTTCTTTCAGGGTTTCTTGCCATATTCTGAATCCTACAGCGTGTATTTTTAATTTTCCACGTTTTTCAGGGTTTCTGGCATATTCTGGCTTCTACAGTGCGATTTTCCGATTTTTGACTTTTTTCAAGTTTTTTTCCCCAATTCTGCGTCCTACAGTGTGATTTTCTCATTTTCCACCTTTTTCAGGTTTTCTCAGCATATTCTGGGTCCTGCAGTGTGAATTTTTAATTTTCCACATTTTTCAAGGTTTCTTTCCATATTCTGGTCCTATAGTGTGAATTTTTATTTTTCAACATTTTTCAGTGTTTCTCGCCATATTCTGGGTCCTACAGTGTGAATTTCTCATTTTCCACCTTTTTCAGGGTTTCTTGCCATATTCTAGGATCTTCAGTGGGAGTTTTTAATTTTCCACGTTTTTAAGTTTTTTCGTCATATTCTGGGTCCCACAATGTGATGTTTTCATTTTCAAACTTTTTCAGGTTTTCTCGGCATATTCTGGTTCCTACAAGGTGAATTTAATTTTCCACGTTTTTCAGTGTTTCTCGCCATATTCTGGGTCCCACAGTGTTAATTTTTAATTTTCCACGTTTTTAAGTTTTTTTTTTTTTGGTCATATTCTTGGTCCGACAGTGTGAATATTTAATGTTTCACTTTTTTCAGGGTTTCTCGGCATATTCTGGGTCCTACAGTGTGATTTTCTCATTTTCCACTTTTTTCTAGATTTTCGCACTTCTTGTCCTTCGGTGTGATTTTCTCATTTTCTACCTTTCTCAGGTTTTCTCGCCGTATTCCGGGTCTTTCATTGTGAGTTTTTCTTTTCTAATTTTTTTCAGAATATTTCTCTCTATTCTGGGTCCTACAGTATGTTTATTTAATTTTCCATGTATTTCAGGGTTTCTCTCCATATTCTGGTTTCTAGAGTGTGAATTTTTAATTTTCCACGTTTTTTAGGTTTTTTTTTTTTGTCATATTCTGGGTCCTACAGTGTGAATATTTAATTTTCCATGTTTTTCAGGTTTTGTCACCATATTCCAGGTCCTTCAGTGTGAGTTTTTAATGTCTAATTTTTCAGGATTTCTCGCCATAATCTGGGTCCTACAGAGTGTATTTTTAATTTTGCACGTTTTTCAGTGTTTCTCGCCATATTCTAGGTCCTACAGTGTGAATATTAAATTTTCCATGTTTTTCAGGTTTTCTTGCCATATTCTGGGTCCTTCAGTGTGAGTTTTTAATTTTCTACCTTTTTCAACCTTTCAGGCCATTTTTCGGGTCCTTCAGTGTGAGTTTGTAATTTTCTACTTTTTTCAGGGTTTCTTGCCGTATTCTGGGTCCTTCAGTGTGAGTTTTTAATTTTCCTCGTTTTTTAAGGTTTTCCTTCCATATTCAGTGTCCTTGAGTGTGAATTTTTAATTTTCCAAGTTTTTCAGGGTTTTTCGCCATATTCTTGGTCCTACAGTGTGTATTTTTAATTTTCCACGTTTTTCAGAGTTTCTAGTCATATTCTCGGACCCACAGTGTGATTTTCTCATTTTCCCTGTTTTTCAAGTATTTTCGCAATTCTGGGTTCTACAGTGTGAATTTCTCATTTTCCACCTTTTCAGGGTTTCTTGCCATTTTCTAGGTCCTTCAGTGTGAGTTTTTAATTTTCAAATTTTTTCGGGTTTTCGCGTGATATTCCAGTTCCTACAGTGTGAGTTTTTAATTTTCCACATTTTTCAGGGTTTTTCATCATATTCCAGGTCCTTAAGTGTGAATTTTTAATTTTCCACAGTTTTCAAGGTGTCTCAACATATTTTGGGTCCTACAGATGAATTTTTAATTTTCCACGTTTTTCAGGATTTCTGGCCATATTCCAGGTCTTTCTCAGTGAGTTGTTAATTTTCCACATTTTTCAGATTTCTCACCATATTCCAGATCCATGAGTGTGAGTTGTTAATTTTCCATGTTTTTCAGATTTCTCCACATATTCCATAGTCCTTCAGTGTGAATTTTTAATTTTCCACGTTTTTCAGTGTTTCTTGACTTATTCTGGGTCCCACAGTGTAAATTTTTAATTTTCCCCTTCTTTCATGGTTTCTCCCCTGATTTTTGGTCCTACAGTGTGAATTTTTAATTTTCCACGTTTTTAATTTTTTTTTGGTCATATTCTGGGTCCGACAGTGTGAATATTTAATTTTCCATGTTTTTCAGGTTTTGTCACCATATTTCAGGTCCTTCAGTGTGAGTTTTTAATATCTACTTTTTTCAGGGTTTCTCGCCATAATCTGGGTCCTACAGCATGTATTTTTAATTTTGCAAGTTTTTTAGTGTTTCTCGTCATATTGTGGCTCCTACAGTGTGAATATTTAATTTTCCATGTTTTTCAGGATTTCTTGCCATATTCTGGGTCCTTCAGTGTGAGTTTTTAATTTTCTGCTTTTTTCAGGGTGTCTCGCCATATTCTGCGTCCTACAGTGTGAATTTTAATTTTTCCACATTTTTCCGGGTTTTTTGGCATATTCTGGGTCCTACAGTGTAATTTTCTCATTTTCCACGTTTTTCAAGTTTTTTTGCAATTCTGTGTCCTACAGTGTGATTTTCTCATTTTTCACCTTTTTCAGGTTTTTTCGCCATAATCCGGGGTCCTTCAGTGTGAGTTTTTAATTTTGTACATTTTTCAGGGTTTCTAGCCATATTCTGTGTCCTAAAGCGTGTATTTTAAATTTCCCAAGTTTTCCGGGTTTCTCAGCATATACTGGGTCCTACAGTGTGATTTTTTATTTTCCCCATTTTTCAAGTTTTTAAGAAATTCTGGGTCCTACAGTGTGAATTTTTCATTTTTCCCCCTTTTTCAGGGTTTCTTGCCATATTCTAGGTTCTTCAGTGGACGTTTTTAATTTTCCAATTTTTTCAGGTTTTCTCGCCATATTCCAGGTCCTACAGTATGAGTTTTTAATTTTCCACTTTTTTCATGGTTTCTCGCCATATTCTGTGTCCGACAGTGTGAATTTTTAATTTTAAAGTTTTTCACGGTTTCTTGGCATATTCTAGGTCCTGCAATGTGATTTTCTCATTTTCCCCGTTTTTCAATTTTTTTGGTAATTCTGGGTCCTACAGTGTGATTATTCTCATTTTCCACCTTTTTCAAGTTTTCTCTCCATATTCGGGGTCCTTCAGTGTGAATTTTTAATTTTCTACTTTTTTCAGGTTTTCTCGCCATATTCTGTGTCCTTCAGTTTGAGTTTTCAATTTTCCTCGTTTTTCAGAATTTATTGCCATATTCCGGGTCCTTCAGTGTGAATTTTTAATTTTCTACTTTTTTCAGTTTCTCTTGCTATATTTGGTGTCCTTCAGTGTGCGGTTTTAATTTTCTAATTTTTCAGGGTTTCTCGACATATTCTGTGTCCTACAGTGTGTATTTTTAATTTTCCACATTTTCAAGTTTTTTCGTCATATTCTGGGTCCTACAGTCTGATTTACTCATTTTCCACCTTTTTCAGGTTTTCTCGCCATATTCCAGGTCCTTCAGTGTGAATTTTTAATTTTCTACTTTTTTCAGGTTTTCCGCCATATTCTGGGTCCTTCAGTGTGAGTTTTCAATTTTCCTCGTTTTTCAGGTTTTATCGCCATATTCCAGGTCCTTCAGTGTGAATTTTTAATTTTCTACTTTTTTCAGGTTCTCTTGCCATATTTGGGGTCCTTCAGTGTGCCGTTTTATTTTTCTAATTTTTCAGGGTTTCTCGACATATTCTGGGTCCTACTGTCTGATTTACTCATTTTCCACCTTTTTCAGGTTTTCTCGCCATATTCCAGGTCCTTCAGTGTGAATTTTTAATTTTCCCCTTTTTTCAGTATTTCTCGCCATTTTTTGGGTAATACAGTGTGAATTTTTAATTTTCCACTTTCTTCATGATTTCTCGCAATATTCTTGGACAAACAGTGTGAATTTTTAATTTTCACGTTTTTCAGGGCTTCTCCTCATATTCTGGGTCCTACTGTGTGATTTTCTCATTTTCCACTTTTTCAAGTTTTTTCGCAATTCTGTGCCCTTCAGTGTGACTTTCTCATTTTCTACCTTTCTCAGGTTTTCTCGCCATATTCCGGGTCTTTCATTGTGAGTTTTTCTTTTCTAAATTTTTCAGAATTTTTCGCTCTATTCTGGGTACTACAGCATGTATATATAATTTTCCACGTATGTCAGGGTTTCTCGCCATATTCTGGTTTCTACAGTGTGAATTTTTAATTTTCCATGTTTTTCAGGTTTTGTCACCATATTTCAGGTCCTTCAGTGTGAGTTCTTAATATCTACTTTTTCAGGGTTTCTTGCCATATTCTGGGTCCTACAGCGCGTATTTTTAATTTTCCAAGTTTTCAGGGTTTCTTGGCATATTCTGGGTCCTACAGTGTGATTTTTCTCATTTTCCACGTTTTTTCAAGTTTTTTCGCAATTCTGGGTCCTATAGTGTGATTATTCTCATTTTCAAACTTTTTCAGTTTTTCTCGCCATATTCGGGGTCCTTCAGTGTTAATTTTTAATTTTCTTATTTTTTGAGGTTTTCTCGCCATATTCTGGGTCCTTCAGTGTGAGTTTTTAATTTTCCTCGTTTTTCAGGTTATCTCTCCATATTCCCGGTCCTTCAGTGTGAATTTTTAATTTTCACAGTGTGATTATTTTCATTTTCCACCTTCTTCAGGTTTTCTCGCCATATTTGCGGTCCTTCAATGTGATTTTTTATTTTTATTTATTTATTTATTTATTTATTTTGGTTTTTCGAGACAGGGTTTCTCTGTGTAGCCCTGGCTGTCCTGGCACTCACTTTGTAGACCAGGCTGGCCTCGAACTCAGAAATCCGCCTGCCTCTGCCTCCCGAGTGCTGGGATTAAAGGCGTGCGCCACCACGCCCGGCTGTGTGATTTTTTAATTTTCCTCGTTTTTCAGGTTTTATTGCCATATTCCGAGTCCTTCAGTGTGAATTTTTAATTTTCTACTTTTTTTCAGGTTCTCTTGCCATATTTGGGGTCCTTCAGTGTGAATTTTTAATTTTATAATTTTTGAGGGTTTCTCTACATATTCTGTGTGCTACAGCGTGTATGTTTTATTTTCAACGTTTTTCAGGTTTTTTCGTCTTATTCTGGGTCCTACAGTGTGATTTTCTCATTTTCCACCTTTTTCAACCTTTCAGGCCATTTTTGGGGTCCTTCAGTGTGAGTTTGTAATTTTCTACTTTTTTCAGGGTTTCTCGCCGTATTCTGGGTCCTAAACGTTGTATTTTTAATTTTTCACGTTTTCAGGGTTTCTTGGCATATTCTGGGTCCTTCAGTGTGATTTTCTCATTTTCGATATTTTCAAGTTTTTTCGTAATTCTGGGTCCTACAGTGTGATTTTCTCATTTTCCACCTTTTTCAGGTTTTCTCGCCATAATTGGGGTTCTTCAGTGTCAGTTTGTAATTTTCTACTTTTTCAGGGTTTCTGGCCATATTTGGGGTCCTTCAGTGTGAGTTTTTAATTTTCTACTCTTTCAGGGTTTCTTGCCATGTTCTGGGTCCTACAGTGTATATTTTTCATTTTCCACGTTTCTCAGATTTTCTTGTTATATTCTGGGTTCTTCAGTGTGAATTTTTAATTTTTCACGTTTTTCAGGTTTTTTCTTCATATTCTGGGTCCTACACTGTGATTTTTCTCATTTCCACGATTTTCAGGTTTTCTTGCCATATACCAGGTCCTTCAGTGTGAATTGTTAATTTTCCACGTTTTTCAGTATTTCTCCCCATATTCTGGGTAAGACAGTGTGAATTTTAATTATCTACTTTTTTCATGGTTTCTCGCCATATTCTGTGTCCAACAGTGTGAATTTTTAATTTTCACGTTTTTCAGTGTTTCTCGGCATATTCTGGGTCCTACAGTGTGATTATTCTCATTTTCCCCATTTTTCAGGTTTTCTCGCCATATTTGGGGTCCTTCAGTGTGAGTTTTTAAATTTCTACTCTTTCAGGGTTTTTCGCCATATTCTGGGTCCTTCAGTGTGAGTTTTCAATTTTCTTCGTTTTTCAGGTTTTTTTGCCATATTCCGGGTCCTTCAGTGTGAATTTTTAATTTTCCACGTTTTTCAGATTTTTTCGTCATATTCTGGGTCCTACAGTGTGATTTTCTCATTTCCACTTTTTCAGGTTTTCTTGCCATATTCCAGGTCCTTCAGTGTGAATTTTTAATTTTCCACGTTTTTCAGTTTTTTTCGTCCTACTCTGGGTCCTACAGTGTGATTTTCTCGTTTCCACGTTTTTCAGGTTTTCTTGCCATATTCCAGGTCCTTCAGTGTAAATTTTTAATTTTCCACGTTTTTCAGTATTTCTCGCCATATTGTGGGTAATGCGGTGTGAATATTTAATTTTCCACTTTTTTCATGGTTTCTCCCATATTCTTTGTCTGACAGTGTCAATTTTAAATTTTCACGTTTTTCAGTGTTTCTCACATATTCTGGGTCCTGCAGTGTGATTTTATTATTTTGGACGTTTTTCAAGTTTTTTCGTAATTCTGGTTCCTATAGTGTAATTTTCTCATTTTCCACATTTTTCAGGTTTTCTCGCCATAATTGGGGTTCTTCAGTGTCAGTTTGTAATTTTCTACTTTTTTCAGGGTTTCTTTCCATATTTGGGGTCCTTCAGTGTGAGTTTTTAATTTTCTACTCTTTCAGGGTTTTTTGCCATGTTCTGGGTCCTACAGTGTGTATTTTTCATTTTCCACATTTTTCAGGTTTTCTCGCCATATTCTGGCTTCTTCAGTGTGAATTTTTCATTTTTCACGTTTTTCAGGTTTTTTCTTCATATTCTGGGTCCTACACTGTGATTTTCTCATTTCCACGTTTTCAGGCTTTCTTTCCATATTCCAGGCCTTCAGTGTGGATTTTTAATTTTCCACGTTTTTCAGTATTTCTCCCCATATTCCGGGTAATACAGTGTGAATTTTAATTATCCACTTTTTTCATGGTTTCTCGCCATATTCTGTGTCCAACAGTGTGAATTTTTAATTTTCACGTTTTTCAGTGTTTCTCGAAATATTCTGGGTCGTGCAGTGTGATTTTCTCATTTTCCACGTTTTTCAACTTTTTTCGTAATTCTGGGTTCCTACAGTGTGATTTTCTCATTTTCCACCCTTTTCAGGTTTTCTCCCCATATTTGGGGTCCTTCAGTGTCAGTTTGTAATTTTCTACTTTATTCAGGGTTTCTCGCCATATTCTGTGTCCAACAGTGTGAATTTTTAATTTTCACGTTTTTCAGTGTTTCTCGAAATATTCTGGGTCCTGCAGTGTGATTTTTTCATTTTCCACGTTTTTCAACTTTTTTCGTAATTCTGGGTTCCTACAGTGTGATTTTCTCATTTTCCACCTTTTTTCAGGTTTTCTCCCCATATTTGGGGTCCTTCAGTGTCAGTTTGTAATTTTCTACTTTATTCAGGGTTTCTCGCCATATTCTGTGTCCTTCAGTGTGAGTTTTTAATTTTCCTCATTTTTCATGTTTTTCGCCATATTCCTGGTCCTTCAGTGTTAATTTTTAATTTTCCACAATTTTCAGGTTTTTTCGTCATATTCTGGGTCTTACAGTGTGATTTTCTCATTTTCCAAATTTTTCAGTTTTTCTTGACATATTTGGGGTTTTTCAGTGTGAATTTTTAATTTTCCACGTTTTTCAGTATTTCTAGCCATATTCTGGGCAATACAGTCTGAATTTTAATAATCCACTTTTTTCATGGTTTCTCGCCATATTCTGTGTCTGACAGTGTGAATTTTTAATTTTCACGTTTTTCAGTGTTTCTCGGCATATTCTGGGTCCTGCAGTGTTATTTTATTATTTTGGACGTTTCTCAAGTTTTTGCGTTAATTCTGGGTCCTACAGTGTGATTTTCTTATTTTCCACCTTTTTCAGGTTTTCTCGCCATAATTGGGGTTCTTCTGTTTCCTTTTGTAATTTTCTACTTTTTTCAGGGTTTCTCGCCATCATCTGGGTCCTACAGCATGTATTTTTAATTTTCCACTTTTTCGGGGTTTCTTGGCATATTCTGTGTCCTTCAGTGTGAGTTTTTAATGTTCCTGGTTTTCAGGTTTTCTCGCCGTATTCGGGTCCTTCAGTGTGAATTTTTAATTTTCCACATTTTTCAGGTTTTTTCGTCATATTCTGGGTCTTACAGTGTGATTTTCTCATTTTCCGCATTTTTCAGGTTTTCTCGACATATTTGGGGTCCTTCAGTGTGAATTTTTAATTTTCAACTCTTTCAGGGTTTCTTGCATATTCTGCGTCCTACAGTGTGTTTTTATAAATTTCCACGATTTTCAGTATTTGTCGCCATATTCTGGGAAATACAGGGTGAATTTTTAATTTTCTACTTTTTTCATGGTTTCTCGCATATTCTGTGTCCTACAGTTTGAATTTTTAATTTTCACGTTTTTCAGGGTTCCTCAGCATATTATGTGTTCTGTAGTGTGATTTTCTCATTTTCCACGTTTTTCAAGTTTTTCGTAATTCTGGGTCCTATAGTGTGATTTTCTCATTTTCCACATTTTTCAGGTTTTCTCGCAATACTTGTGGTCCTTCAGTGTGAGTTTTTAATTTTCTACTTTTTCAGGGCTTCACCATATCTCGGTCCTACAGCTTGTATTTTTTATTTTCCAAGTTTTCAGGGTTTCTAGGTATATTCTGGGTTCTGCAGTGTGATTTTCTCATTTTCGAGGTTTTTCAAGTTTTTTTGCAATTCTGGGTCCTACAGTGTCTTTATTCTCATTTTCCCCATTTTTCAGGTTTTCTCGCCATATTTGGGGTCCTTCAGTGTGAGTTTTTAATTTTCTACTCTTTCAGGGTTTCTCGCCCTATTCTGGGTCCTTCAGTGTGAGTTTTTAATTTTCCTCATTTTTCAGGTTTTCTCACCATATTCCGGGTCCTTCAGTGTGAATTTTTAATTTTCCACGTTTTTCAGATTTTTTTCCTCATATTCTCGGCCCTACAGTGTGATTTTCTCATTTCCACTTTTTCAGGTTTTCTTGCCATATTCCAGGTCCTTCTGTGTGAATTTTTAATTTGCTTCTTTTTTCAGGTTTTCTCACCATATTCAGGGTCCTCAGTGTGGGTTTTAGTTTCCTTCTTTTTTCAGGTTTTCTTGCCATATTCCGGGTCCTTCAGTGTGAATATTTAATTTTCCTCGTTTTTCAGGTTTTTTCCTCAATTCTGAGTCCTACTTTGTGATTTTCTCATTTCTACGTTTTTCAGGGTTTCTTGCCATATTCCAGGTCCTTCAGTGAGAATTATATTTTTCCACGTTTTTCAGTGTTTCTAGCCATATTCTGGGTAATACAGGGTAAATTTTTAATTTTCTACTTTTTTCATGGTTTCTCGCCATATTCTGTGTCCGACAGTGTTAATTTTTAATTTTCACGTTTTCTCAGGGTTCCTCAGCTTATTATTTGTCCTGTAGTGTGATTTTCTCATTTTCCACTTTTTTCAAGTTTTTTCGCAATTCTGGGTCCTATAGTGTGATTATTCTCATTTTCAAACTTTTTCAGTTTTTCTCGCCATATTCGGGGTCCTTCAGTGTTAATTTTTAATTTTCTTATTTTTTGAGGTTTTCTCGCCATATTCTGGGTCCTTCAGTGTGAGTTTTTAATTTTCCTCGTTTTTCAGGTTATCTCTCCATATTCCCGGTCCTTCAGTGTGAATTTTTAATTTTCACAGTGTGATTATTTTCATTTTCCACCTTCTTCAGGTTTTCTCGCCATATTTGCGGTCCTTCAATGTGATTTTTTATTTTTATTTATTTATTTATTTATTTATTTTGGTTTTTCGAGACAGGGTTTCTCTGTGTAGCCCTGGCTGTCCTGGCACTCACTTTGTAGACCAGGCTGGCCTCGAACTCAGAAATCCGCCTGCCTCTGCCTCCCGAGTGCTGGGATTAAAGGCGTGCGCCACCACGCCCGGCTGTGTGATTTTTTAATTTTCCTCGTTTTTCAGGTTTTATTGCCATATTCCGAGTCCTTCAGTGTGAATTTTTAATTTTCTACTTTTTTTCAGGTTCTCTTGCCATATTTGGGGTCCTTCAGTGTGAATTTTTAATTTTATAATTTTTGAGGGTTTCTCTACATATTCTGTGTGCTACAGCGTGTATGTTTTATTTTCAACGTTTTTCAGGTTTTTTCGTCTTATTCTGGGTCCTACAGTGTGATTTTCTCATTTTCCACCTTTTTCAACCTTTCAGGCCATTTTTGGGGTCCTTCAGTGTGAGTTTGTAATTTTCTACTTTTTTCAGGGTTTCTCGCCGTATTCTGGGTCCTAAACGTTGTATTTTTAATTTTTCACGTTTTCAGGGTTTCTTGGCATATTCTGGGTCCTTCAGTGTGATTTTCTCATTTTCGATATTTTCAAGTTTTTTCGTAATTCTGGGGTCCTACAGTGTGATTTTCTCATTTTCCACCTTTTTCAGGTTTTCTCGCCATAATTGGGGTTCTTCAGTGTCAGTTTGTAATTTTCTACTTTTTCAGGGTTTCTGGCCATATTTGGGGTCCTTCAGTGTGAGTTTTTAATTTTCTACTCTTTCAGGGTTTCTTGCCATGTTCTGGGTCCTACAGTGTATATTTTTCATTTTCCACGTTTCTCAGATTTTCTTGTTATATTCTGGGTTCTTCAGTGTGAATTTTTAATTTTTCACGTTTTTCAGGTTTTTTCTTCATATTCTGGGTCCTACACTGTGATTTTTCTCATTTCCACGATTTTCAGGTTTTCTTGCCATATACCAGGTCCTTCAGTGTGAATTGTTAATTTTCCACGTTTTTCAGTATTTCTCCCCATATTCTGGGTAAGACAGTGTGAATTTTAATTATCTACTTTTTTCATGGTTTCTCGCCATATTCTGTGTCCAACAGTGTGAATTTTTAATTTTCACGTTTTTCAGTGTTTCTCGGCATATTCTGGGTCCTACAGTGTGATTATTCTCATTTTCCCCATTTTTCAGGTTTTCTCGCCATATTTGGGGTCCTTCAGTGTGAGTTTTTAAATTTCTACTCTTTCAGGGTTTTTCGCCATATTCTGGGTCCTTCAGTGTGAGTTTTCAATTTTCTTCGTTTTTCAGGTTTTTTTGCCATATTCCGGGTCCTTCAGTGTGAATTTTTAATTTTCCACGTTTTTCAGATTTTTTCGTCATATTCTGGGTCCTACAGTGTGATTTTCTCATTTCCACTTTTTCAGGTTTTCTTGCCATATTCCAGGTCCTTCAGTGTGAATTTTTAATTTTCCACGTTTTTCAGTTTTTTTCGTCCTACTCTGGGTCCTACAGTGTGATTTTCTCGTTTCCACGTTTTTCAGGTTTTCTTGCCATATTCCAGGTCCTTCAGTGTAAATTTTTAATTTTCCACGTTTTTCAGTATTTCTCGCCATATTGTGGGTAATGCGGTGTGAATATTTAATTTTCCACTTTTTTCATGGTTTCTCCCATATTCTTTGTCTGACAGTGTCAATTTTAAATTTTCACGTTTTTCAGTGTTTCTCACATATTCTGGGTCCTGCAGTGTGATTTTATTATTTTGGACGTTTTTCAAGTTTTTTCGTAATTCTGGTTCCTATAGTGTAATTTTCTCATTTTCCACATTTTTCAGGTTTTCTCGCCATAATTGGGGTTCTTCAGTGTCAGTTTGTAATTTTCTACTTTTTTCAGGGTTTCTTTCCATATTTGGGGTCCTTCAGTGTGAGTTTTTAATTTTCTACTCTTTCAGGGTTTTTTGCCATGTTCTGGGTCCTACAGTGTGTATTTTTCATTTTCCACATTTTTCAGGTTTTCTCGCCATATTCTGGCTTCTTCAGTGTGAATTTTTCATTTTTCACGTTTTTCAGGTTTTTTCTTCATATTCTGGGTCCTACACTGTGATTTTCTCATTTCCACGTTTTCAGGCTTTCTTTCCATATTCCAGGCCTTCAGTGTGGATTTTTAATTTTCCACGTTTTTCAGTATTTCTCCCCATATTCCGGGTAATACAGTGTGAATTTTAATTATCCACTTTTTTCATGGTTTCTCGCCATATTCTGTGTCCAACAGTGTGAATTTTTAATTTTCACGTTTTTCAGTGTTTCTCGAAATATTCTGGGTCGTGCAGTGTGATTTTCTCATTTTCCACGTTTTTCAACTTTTTTCGTAATTCTGGGTTCCTACAGTGTGATTTTCTCATTTTCCACCCTTTTCAGGTTTTCTCCCCATATTTGGGGTCCTTCAGTGTCAGTTTGTAATTTTCTACTTTATTCAGGGTTTCTCGCCATATTCTGTGTCCAACAGTGTGAATTTTTAATTTTCACGTTTTTCAGTGTTTCTCGAAATATTCTGGGTCCTGCAGTGTGATTTTTTCATTTTCCACGTTTTTCAACTTTTTTCGTAATTCTGGGTTCCTACAGTGTGATTTTCTCATTTTCCACCTTTTTTCAGGTTTTCTCCCCATATTTGGGGTCCTTCAGTGTCAGTTTGTAATTTTCTACTTTATTCAGGGTTTCTCGCCATATTCTGTGTCCTTCAGTGTGAGTTTTTAATTTTCCTCATTTTTCATGTTTTTCGCCATATTCCTGGTCCTTCAGTGTTAATTTTTAATTTTCCACAATTTTCAGGTTTTTTCGTCATATTCTGGGTCTTACAGTGTGATTTTCTCATTTTCCAAATTTTTCAGTTTTTCTTGACATATTTGGGGTTTTTCAGTGTGAATTTTTAATTTTCCACGTTTTTCAGTATTTCTAGCCATATTCTGGGCAATACAGTCTGAATTTTAATAATCCACTTTTTTCATGGTTTCTCGCCATATTCTGTGTCTGACAGTGTGAATTTTTAATTTTCACGTTTTTCAGTGTTTCTCGGCATATTCTGGGTCCTGCAGTGTTATTTTATTATTTTGGACGTTTCTCAAGTTTTTGCGTTAATTCTGGGTCCTACAGTGTGATTTTCTTATTTTCCACCTTTTTCAGGTTTTCTCGCCATAATTGGGGTTCTTCTGTTTCCTTTTGTAATTTTCTACTTTTTTCAGGGTTTCTCGCCATCATCTGGGTCCTACAGCATGTATTTTTAATTTTCCACTTTTTCGGGGTTTCTTGGCATATTCTGTGTCCTTCAGTGTGAGTTTTTAATGTTCCTGGTTTTCAGGTTTTCTCGCCGTATTCGGGTCCTTCAGTGTGAATTTTTAATTTTCCACATTTTTCAGGTTTTTTCGTCATATTCTGGGTCTTACAGTGTGATTTTCTCATTTTCCGCATTTTTCAGGTTTTCTCGACATATTTGGGGTCCTTCAGTGTGAATTTTTAATTTTCAACTCTTTCAGGGTTTCTTGCATATTCTGCGTCCTACAGTGTGTTTTTATAAATTTCCACGATTTTCAGTATTTGTCGCCATATTCTGGGAAATACAGGGTGAATTTTTAATTTTCTACTTTTTTCATGGTTTCTCGCATATTCTGTGTCCTACAGTTTGAATTTTTAATTTTCACGTTTTTCAGGGTTCCTCAGCATATTATGTGTTCTGTAGTGTGATTTTCTCATTTTCCACGTTTTTCAAGTTTTTCGTAATTCTGGGTCCTATAGTGTGATTTTCTCATTTTCCACATTTTTCAGGTTTTCTCGCAATACTTGTGGTCCTTCAGTGTGAGTTTTTAATTTTCTACTTTTTCAGGGCTTCACCATATCTCGGTCCTACAGCTTGTATTTTTTATTTTCCAAGTTTTCAGGGTTTCTAGGTATATTCTGGGTTCTGCAGTGTGATTTTCTCATTTTCGAGGTTTTTCAAGTTTTTTTGCAATTCTGGGTCCTACAGTGTCTTTATTCTCATTTTCCCCATTTTTCAGGTTTTCTCGCCATATTTGGGGTCCTTCAGTGTGAGTTTTTAATTTTCTACTCTTTCAGGGTTTCTCGCCCTATTCTGGGTCCTTCAGTGTGAGTTTTTAATTTTCCTCATTTTTCAGGTTTTCTCACCATATTCCGGGTCCTTCAGTGTGAATTTTTAATTTTCCACGTTTTTCAGATTTTTTTCCTCATATTCTCGGCCCTACAGTGTGATTTTCTCATTTCCACTTTTTCAGGTTTTCTTGCCATATTCCAGGTCCTTCTGTGTGAATTTTTAATTTGCTTCTTTTTTCAGGTTTTCTCACCATATTCAGGGTCCTCAGTGTGGGTTTTAGTTTCCTTCTTTTTTCAGGTTTTCTTGCCATATTCCGGGTCCTTCAGTGTGAATATTTAATTTTCCTCGTTTTTCAGGTTTTTTCCTCAATTCTGAGTCCTACTTTGTGATTTTCTCATTTCTACGTTTTTCAGGGTTTCTTGCCATATTCCAGGTCCTTCAGTGAGAATTATATTTTTCCACGTTTTTCAGTGTTTCTAGCCATATTCTGGGTAATACAGGGTAAATTTTTAATTTTCTACTTTTTTCATGGTTTCTCGCCATATTCTGTGTCCGACAGTGTTAATTTTTAATTTTCACGTTTTCTCAGGGTTCCTCAGCTTATTATTTGTCCTGTAGTGTGATTTTCTCATTTTCCACTTTTTTCAAGTTTTTTGTAATTCTGGGTCCTATAGTGTGATTTTCTCATATTCCACCTTTTTCAGGTTTTCTAGCCATATTTGGGATACTTCAGTGTGAGTTTTCAATTTTCTACTTTTTCAGGGCTTCTCTCCATATTCGGGGTCCTACAGCTTGTATTTTTAATTTTCCACGTTTTCAGGGTTTCTAGGCATATTCTGGGTCCTGCAGTGTGATTTTCTCATTTTCCACCTTTATCAGGTTTTCTCGCCATATTTGGGGTCCTTCAGTGTGAATTTTTAATTTTCAACTCTTTCAGGGTTTCTTGCATATTCTGCGTCCTACAGTGTGTTTTTATAAATTTCCACGATTTTCAGTATTTGTCGCCATATTCTGGGAAATACAGGGTGAATTTTTAATTTTACTTTTTTCATGGTTTCTCGCATATTCTGTGTCCTACAGTTTGAATTTTTAATTTTCACGTTTTTCAGGGTTCCTCAGCATATTATGTGTTCTGTAGTGTGATTTTCTCATTTTCCACGTTTTTCAAGTTTTTCGTAATTCTGGGTCCTATAGTGTGATTTTCTCATTTTCCACATTTTTCAGGTTTTCTCGCAATACTTGTGGTCCTTCAGTGTGAGTTTTTAATTTTCTACTTTTTCGGGGCTTCTCACCATATCTCGGTCCTACAGCTTGTATTTTTTATTTTCCACGTTTTCAGGGTTTCTAGGTATATTCTGGGTTCTGCAGTGTGATTTTCTCATTTTCGAGGTTTTTCAAGTTTTTTTGCAATTCTGGGTCCTACAGTGTCTTTATTCTCATTTTCCCCATTTTTCAGGTTTTCTCGCCATATTTGGGGTCCTTCAGTGTGAGTTTTTAATTTTCTACTCTTTCAGGGTTTCTGGCCCTATTCTGGGTCCTTCAGTGTGAGTTTTTAATTTTCCTCGTTTTTCAGGTTTTCTCACCATATTCCGGGTCCTTCAGTGTGAATTTTTAATTTTCCACGTTTTTCAGATTTTTTTCCTCATATTCTCGGCCCTACAGTGTGATTTTCTCATTTCCACTTTTTCAGGTTTTCTTGCCATATTCCAGGTCCTTCTGTGTGAATTTTTAATTTGCTTCTTTTTTCAGGTTTTCTCACCATATTCAGGGTCCTCAGTGTGGGTTTTAGTTTCCTTCTTTTTTCAGGTTTTCT
Source organism: Mus caroli (assembly GCF_978045245.1). Classification (NCBI taxonomy): domain Eukaryota; kingdom Metazoa; phylum Chordata; class Mammalia; order Rodentia; family Muridae; genus Mus; species Mus caroli. Next base: position 444,344 of record NW_028227351.1, read on the forward strand.
CGCCATATTCCGGGTCCTTCAGTGTGAATATTTAATTTTCCTCGTTTTTCAGGTTTTTTCCTCAATTCTGAGTCCTACTTTGTGATTTTCTCATTTCTACGTTTTTCAGGGTTTCTTGCCATATTCCAGGTCCTTCAGTGAGAATTATATTTTTCCACGTTTTTCAGTGTTTCTAGCCATATTCTGGGTAATACAGGGTAAATTTATTTTTCTACTTTTTTCATGGTTTCTCGCCATATTCTGTGTCCTTCAGAGTGAGTTAGTTATTTTCCTCCTTTTTCAGGTTTTTTCGCCCTATTCCTGGTCCTTCAGTGTGAATTTTTAATTTTCCACATTTTTCAGGTTTTTTCGTCTTATCCTGGGTCTTACAGTGTGATTTTCTCATTTTCCAAATTTTTCAGTTTTTCTTGACATATTTGGGGTTTTTCAGTGTGAATTTTTAATTTTCCACGTTTTTCAGTATTTCTCGCCATATTCTGGGCAATACAGTGTGAATTTTAATTATCCACTTTTTTCATGGTTTCTCGTCATATTCTCTGTCTGACAGTGTGAATTTTTAATTTTCACGTTTGTCAGTGTTTTTCGGCATATTCTGGGTCCTGAAGTGTGATTTTATTATTTTGGATGTTTTTCAAGTTTTTTCATAATTCTGTGTCCTACAGTGTGATTTTCTCATTTTCCACCTTTTTCAGGTTTTTTCGCCATAATTGGGGTTCTTCTTTGTCAGTTTGTAATTTTCTACGTTTTTCAGGGTTTCTCGCCATATTCTGTGTCCGACAGTGTGAATTTATAATTTTCACGTTTTTCAGGGTTCCTCAGCATATTATGTGTCCTGTAGCGTGATTTTCTCATTTTCCACGTTTTTCAAGTTTTTTCGTAATTCTGGGTGCTACAGTGTGATTATTCTCATTTTCCAACGTTTTCAGGTTTTCTCCCCATATTCGGGGTCCTTCAGTGTGTGTTTTTAATTTTCCTAGTTTTTCTGATTTTCTCGCCATATTCTGAGTCTTACAGTGTGATTTTCTCATTTCCACGTTTTTCAAGTTTTTTTTATAATTCTGGGTCCTACAGTGTGATTTTCTCATTTTCCACATTTTCCAGGATTTCTCGCCATATTTGGGGTCCTTCAGTGTGAGTTTTTAATTCTATTTTTCAGGGTTTCTTGACATATTCTGTGTCCTACAGAGTGTATTTTTAATTTTCCACGTTTTTCAGGTTTTTTCGTCATATTCCTAATCCTACAGTGTGAATTTCTCATTTCGACATTTTTCAAGATTTTTCGCATTTCTGTTCCTACAGTTTGATTTTCTCATTTTCAACATTTTTCAATTTTTTTCGCCATATTTGGGGTGCTTCAGTGTGAATTTTTACTTTTCTACTTTTTCATTGTTTCTAGCCATATTCTGGGTCCTTTAGTGTGAATTTTTAATTTTCCACGTTTTTCAGTTTTTCTCTCCATATTCTGGGTATTACGGTGTGATTTTTCCATTTTCCAATTTTTTCATGGTTTCTTGCCATATTCTGGGTCTGATAGTATTAATTTTTAATTTTCACGTTTTTCAGGGTTTCTCGATATATTCTGGTCCTCCAGTGTGATTTTTCTCATTTACGACATTTTTCAAGTTTTTTTGTAATTCTGTGTCCTACAGTGTGATTTTCTCATTTTCCACCTTCTTTTTCAGGTTTTCTCGCCATATTTGGGCTCCTTCAATGTGAGTTTTTAATTTTCATCTTTTTTTCAGTGTTTCTGGCCATATTCTGGGTCCGATAGTGTGAATTTTTAATTTTCACGTTTTTCAGGGTTTCTGGGCATATTCTGGGTCCTGCAGTGTGATTTCCTCTATTTCCATGTTTTTCAAGTTTTTTCGTAATTCTAGGTCCTACACTGTGATTTTCTCATTTTCCACGTTTTTCAGGTTTTCTGGCCACATTCTGGGTCCTTCATTGACAATTTTTAATTTTCCACGTTTTTCAGGTTTTTTTCATCATATTCAGGGTCCTACAGTGGGATTTTCTCATTTCCACGTTTTTCAGGTTTTTTTTTTTTTTGCCATATTCCAGGTCCTTCAGTATGAATTTTTAATTTTCCATGTTTTTCAGTATTTCTCGCATTATTCTGGGTAATACAGTGTGATTTTCTCATTTTCCACTTTTTTCATGTTTTCTTGCCATATTTTGTTTCTGACAGTGTAAATTTTTAATTTTCACGTTTTTCAGGGTTTCTAGGCATATTATGCGTCCTGCAGTGTGATTTTCTCATTTTCCACGTTTTTCTAGTTTTTTCATAATTCTGGGTCCTACATGTGATTTTCTCATTTTCCACCTTTTTCAGGCTTTCTCGCCATATTTGGTCTCCTTCAATGTGAGTTTTTAATTTTCTACTTTTTTTCAGGGTTTCTCACCATATTCTGGGTCTGATAGTATGAAGTTATAATTTACACCTTTTTCAGTGTTTCTCGACATATTCTGGGTCCAGCAGTGTGATTTTCTCATTTTTGAGGTTTTTCAAGCTTTTTGGCAATTCTGGGTCCTACACTGTGATTTTCTCATTTTCCACCTTTTTCAGGTTTTCTCGCCATATTCGGGGTCCTTCAGTGTGAGTTTTTAATTTTCTACTCTTTCAGGGTTTCTCGCCATATTCTGGTTCCTACCGAGTGTATTTTTAATTTTCCAACCTTTTCAGGTTCTCTTACAATATTTTGGGTCCTACAGTGTGATTTTCTCTTTCATGACGTTTTTCAATTTTTTTCGCAATTCTGGGTCCTACAGTGTGATTATTCTCAATTTCCATCTTTTCCAGATTTTCTCGCCATATTCTGGGTCCTTCAGTGTGAGTTTTTAATTTTCCTAATTTTTCAGGTTTTCTTGCCATATTCTGGGTCCTACAGAGTGTATTTTTAATTTTCCATGTTTTTCAGGTTTTCTCGCCATATTTGGGGTCCTTCACTGTGAGTTTTTAATTTTTTACTTTTTGCAGGATTTCTCGCCATATTCTGGATCCGATAGTGTGAATTTTGAATTTTCACGTTTTTCAGGTTTTCTCGGCATATTCTGGGTCCTGCAGTGTGATTTTCTCATTTTCCACATTTTTTCATTTTTTTCATAATTCTGGATCATAGAGTGGGATTTTCTCATTTTCCACCTTTTTCTGTGTTTTTTTTTATTTGCCATATTTGGGGTTCTTCAGTGTGAGTTTTTAATTTTCTACTATTTTGAGGTTTTCTTACATATTATGGGTCCGACAGTGTGTATTTTTAATTTTCCACGTTTTTCAGGGATTCTCGGCATATTCTGGGTCTTACAGTGTGAATTTTTAATTTTAAACTTTTTTAAGTTTTTTTCGTCATATTCTGGGTCCTACAGTGTGATTTTCTCATTTTCCACCTTTTTCAGGTTTTGTCACCATATTTGGTGTTTTTCAGTGTGAGTTTGTAAATTTCTACTTTTTTCAGGGTTTCTCGCCATATTCTGGGTCCTACAGATTGTATTTTAAATTTTCCACTTTTCTCAGGGTTCCTCGCCAAATTCAGGGTCCAACAGTGTGATTTTCTCATTTACAACGTTTTTCAAGTTTTTACTCAATTCTGGTTCCTATAGTGTGATTATTCTCATTTTCCACCTTTCAGGTTTTCTTGCCATATTCTGGGTCCTTCAGTGTGAGTTTTTAATTATCTACTTTTTTCAGGGTTTCTCACCATATTCTGGGTCCTACAGAGTGTATTTTTAATTTTTCACGTTTTTCAGGTTTTCTGGCCATATTCTGGGTCCGACAGTGTGTTTTTCTCATTTACGACATTTTTCAAGTTTTTTCCCAATTCTGGGAAATTTCCACATTTTTCCATTTTCATAATTCTGGATCATAGAGTGTGATTATTCTCATTTTCCACCTTTTTCAGGTATTCTTGCCATATTTGGGGCCCTTCAGTGTGACTGTTTAATTCTATTTTTCAGGGTTTCTCGACATCTTCTGTGTCCTACCACGTGTATTTTTAATTTTCTACGTTTTTCAGGTTTTCTTGCCATATTCTGGGTAATACAGTGTGATTTTCTCATTTTCCACTTTTTTCATGGTTTCTTACCATATTCTGGGTCCTACAACGTGTATTTTTATTTTCCACATTTTTTCAGGGTTTCTAGGCATATTCTAGGTGCTACAGTGTGATTTTCTCTTTTTCGACGTTTTTCATGTTATTTCGCAATTCTGGGTCCTACGGTGTGATTATTCTCATTTTCCACCTTTTTCAGGTTTTCTTGCCATATTCGGGGTCCTTCAGTGTGAATTTTTAATTTTCTACTTTTTTCAGGTTTTCTCGCCATATTCTGGGTCCGATAGTGTGAATTTTTAATTTTCACGTTTTTCAGGGTTTCTCAGAATATGCTGGGTCCTGCAGAGTGATTTTCTCATTTTCCACGTTTTTCAAGTTCTTTCATGATTCTGGGTCCTTTAGTGTGATTTTCTCATTTTCCACCTTTTTCAGTTTTTCTTGCCATATTTGTGGTCTTTCAGTGTTAGTTTTTAATTTTCTACTTTTTTTCAAAGTTTCTTGCCATATTCTCGGTCCTACAGCGTGTATTTTTAATTTTCCACGTTTTTCATGGTTTCTCGTCATATTCTGGGTCCTAAAGTGTAATTTTCTCATTTTCGACGTTTTTCTTTTTTTTTCATAATTCTGGGTCCTACAGTGTAATTTTCTCATTTTCCACCTTTTTCAGGTAATCTCGCCATATTTGGGGTCCTTCAGTTTGAGTTTTTAATTTTCTACTTTTTTCAGGTTTTCTCGCCATATTCTGGGTCCTACAGAGTGTATTTTTAATTTTCCACGTTTTTCAGGTTTTCTTGCCATATTCTAGGTCCTATAGTGTGATTTTCTTATTTATGACGTTTTCAAGTTTTTTCGCTATTCTTGGTCCTACAGTGTGATTATTCTCATTTTCCACCTTTCTCAGGTTTTCTCCCCATATTCGGGTTCCTTCAGTGTGAACTTTTAATTTTTTACTTTTTTTCAGGGTTTTTCGCCATATTCTGGGTCCTACCGAGTGTAATGTTAATTTTCCATGTTTTTCAGGTTTTTCGCCATATTCTGGGTCCTTCAGTGTGAGTGTTTAATTTTCCTCATTTATCAGGTTTTCTCGCCTTATTCTGGGTAATACAGTGTGATTTTCTCATTTTCCACTTTTTTCATGGTTTCTTGTAATATTCTGGGTCCGACAGTGTGAATTTTTAATTTTCCATGTTTTTCAGGGTTTCTCCCAATATTCTGGGTCCATTAGTGTGAATTTTAATTTTCCACGTTTTTCAGGGTTTCTCAGAATATTCTGGGTCCTTCAGTGTGAGTTTTTAATTATCTAATTTTTTCAGGGTTTCTCACCATATTCTGGGTCCTACAGAGTGTATTTTCTCATTTTCCACCTTTTCTGGTTTTCTTGCCATATTTGGGGTCCTTCAGTGTGAGTTTTTAACTTTCTACTTTTTTGAGGTTTTTCTTACCATATTATGGGTCCGACATGTGTATTTTTAAAATTCCACGTTTTTCTGTGTTTCTCGGCATATTCTGGGTCCTATGTGTGAATTTTTTAATTTTATACGTTTTTAAGATTTTTTTGTCATATTCTGGGTCCAACAGTGAGATTTTCTCATTTTCCACCTTTTTCAGGTTTTGTCACCATATTTGGAGTCCTTCAGTGTGAGTTTGTAATTTTCTACTTTTTTCAGGGTTTCTCACCATATTCTGGGTCCTACAGATTGTATTTTTAATTTTCCACTTTTCTCAGTGTTTCTCACCATATTCTGGGGTCCTATAGTGTGATTGTCTAATTTACAACGTTTCTCAAGTATTTACTCAATTCTGGCTCCTACAGTGTGATTATTCTCATTTTCAAACTTTTTCAGGTTTTCTCGCCATATTCGGGGTCCTTCAGTGTGAATTTTTAATTTTCTACTTGTTTTCTGGTTATCTCACCATATTCTGGGTCCTTCAGTGTGAGTTTTTAATTTTCCTTGTATTTCAGGTTTTCTTGCCATATTCCAGTTCCTTCTGTGGTGAATTTTAAATTTTTCAGGTTTTTCAGTGTTTCTCACCATATTCTGGGTCCTAGAGTGTGAATATTTAATTTTCCTCATTTTTCAGGTTTTCTCGCCATATTCCGGGTCCTTCAGTGTGAATTTTTAATTTTCAACCTTTTTCAGGTTTTTTCGTCATATTCTAGGTCCTACAGTGTGATTTTCTCATTTCCACGTTTTTCAGGTTTTCTCGACATATTCCAGTCCTTCAGTGTGAATTTTTTTATTTTCCACTTTTTTTCCTGGTTTCTCGCCATATTCTGGGTAATACAGTGTGAATTTTTAATTTTTACGTTTTTCAGGTTTTCTAAACATATTCTGGGTCCTGAGGTGTAATTTTCTCATTTTCCACTTTTTTTCAAGTTTTAACGCATTTCTGTGTCCCTACAGTGTGATTTTCTCATTTTCCACCTTTTTCAGGTTTTCTCGCCATATTCCGGGTAATTCAGTGTGAGTTTTTCTTTTCTACTTTTGTCAGGGTTTTTCTCCATAATCTGGGTACTAGAGCGTGTATTTTTAATTTTCCACGTTTTTCAGGGTTTCTTGGCATATTCTGGGTCTTATAGTGTGATTTTTCTATTCGACGTTTTTAAAGTTTTTTCGCAATTCTGGGTCCCACAGTGTGATTTCCTCATTTTCCACCTTTTTCAGGTTTTCTCGCTATATTTGGGGTCCTTCACTGTGAGTTTTTAATTTTTTTATTTTTTGCAGGGTTTCTTGGCATATTCTGGGTCTGATAGTGTTAATTATGAATTTTCACGTTTTTCAGGTTCTCTCGGCATATTCTGGGTCCTGCAGTGTGATTTTCTCATTTTCCACGTTTTTCAAATTTTTTCGTAATTCTTGGTCATAGAGTGGGATTTCTCTTCCAGCTTTTCTGGTTTTCTTGCCATATTTGGGGTCCTTCAGTGTGAGTTTTTAATTTTCTACTTTTTTGAGGTTTTCTTACCATATTATGGGTCCCGACATGTGTATTTTTAATTTTCCACGTTTCTCTGGGTTTCTCGGCATATTCTGGGTCCTACAGTGTGAATTTTTAATTTTATAGGTGTTTAAGTTTTTTTCGTCATATTCTGGGTCCAACAGTGAGATTTTCTCATTTTCCACCTTTTTCAGGTTTTGTCACCATATTTGGGGTCCTTCAGCGTGAGTTTGTAATTTTCTACTTTTTTCAGGGTTTCTCACCATATTCTGGATCCTACAGATTGCATTTTTAATTTTCCACTTTTCTCAGGGTTTCTCACCATATTCTGGGTCCTATAGTGTGATTTTCTAACTTACAACGTTTTTCAAGTTTTTACTCAATTCTGGTTCCTATAGTGTGATTATTCACATTTTCAAACTTTTTCAGATTATCTCGCCATATTCTGGGTCCTTCAGTGTGAGTTTTTAATTTTCCTTGTATTTCAGGTTTTCTCGCCATATTCTGGGTCCTTCAGTGTGAGTTTTTAATTTTCCTTGTATTTCAGGTTTTCTTCCACATTCTGGGTCCTTCAGTGTGAGTTTTTAATTTTCCTTGTTTTCGTTTTTCAGGTTTTCTCGCCAATTTTCAGGTCCTTCAGTGTGATTTTCTCATTTCCATGTTTTTCAGGTTTTCTTACCTTATTCCAGGTCCTTCTGTGTGAATTTTAATTTTTCAGGTTTTTCAGTGTTTCTCACCATATTCTGGGTCCTACAGTGTATTTAATTTTCCTCATTTTTCAGGTTTTCTCGCCATATTCCGGGTCCTTCAGTGTTAATTTTTAATTTTCAACCTTTTTCAGGTTTTTTTGTCATATTCTGGGTCCTACAGTGTGATTTTCTCATTTTCCACCTTTTTCAGGTTTTCTCACCATATTCCGGGTTATTCAGTGTGAGTTTTTTCTTTTCTACTTTTGTCAGGGTTTTTCTATATATTCTGGGTCCTACAGCGTGTATTTTTAATTTTCCACGTTTTTCAGGGTTTCTTGGCATATTCTGGGTCTTATAGTGTGATTTTTCTATACGACGTTTTTAAAGTTTTTTTTGCAATTCTGGGTCCCACAAGGTGATTTCTCTCATTTTCCACCTTTTTTCAGGTTTTCTCGCCATATTTGGGGGTCCTTAACTGTGAGTTTTTAATTTTTTACTTTTTGCAGGGTTTCTCGCCATATTCTGGGTCTGATAGTGTTAATTTTGAATTTTCACGTTTTTTAAGTTCTCTCGGCATATTCTGAGTCCTGCATTGTGATTTTCTCATTTTCCACGTTTTTCAATTTTTTCGTAATTCTGGTTCATAGAGTGGGATTTTCTCATTTTCCACCTTTTCTGGTTTTCTTGCCATATTTGGGGTCCTTCAGTGTGAATTTTTAATTTTCTACATTTTTTTTTCTGGTTATCTCGCCCATATTCTGGGTCCTTCAGTGTGAGTTTTTAATTTTTCCTTGTATTTCAGGTTTTCTTGCCACATTCTGGGTCCTTCAGTGTGAGTTTTTAATTTTCCTTGTTTTTCAGGTTTTCTCGCCATATTCCGGGTCCTTCAATGTTAATTTTTAATTTTCAACCTTTTTTAGGTTTTTTCGTCATAGTCTGGGTCCTACAGTGTGATTTTCTCATTTCCATGTTTTTCAGGTTTTCTTGCCTTATTCCAGGTCCTTCTGTGTGAATTTTTAATTTTTCAGGTTTTTCAGTGTTTCTCACCATATTCTGGGTCCTAGAGTGTGAATATTTAATTTTCCTCATTTTTCAGGTTTTCTCGCCATATTCTGGGTCCTTCAGTGTTAATTTTTAATTTTTCAACCTTTTACAGGTTTTTTCGTCCTACAGTGTGATTTTCTCATTTCCACGTTTGTCAGTATTTCTTCCCATATTCGGGGTGCTTCAGTGTGAAGTTTCAATTTTCCACGTTTTTCAGTGTTTCTCGCCATATTCTGGTTAATACAGTGTGAATTTTTAATTTTCAACTTTTTTTCATGGATTCTCGCCATATCATGGGTCCGACAGTGTGAATTTTTAATTTTCATTTTTTCAGGGATTCTCAGCATATTCTGGGTCCTGCAGTGTGATTTTCTCATTTTCCACGTTTTTAAGTTTTTTCGTATTCTGGGTACTACAGTGTGATTTTCTCATTTTCCACCTTTTTCAGTTTTCTCGCCATATTAGTGGTCCTTCAGTGTGAGTTTTTAATTTTCTATTTTTTTCAGTTTTTTTTCTATATATTCTGGGTCCTAATGTATGTATTTTTAATTTTCCACGTTTTCAGGGTTTCCCGGCATATTCTGGGTCCTACAGTCTGATATTCAAATTTTCCACTTTTTTCAATTTTTTTCGCATTTCTGTGTCCTACAGTGTAATTTTCTCATTTTCACCCTTTTTCAGGTTTTCAGGCCATATTCCTTGTCCTTCAGTGTGAGTTTTTAATTTTCTACTCTTTTTTCAGGGTTTTTCGCCATATTCTGGGTCCTACAGATTGTATTTTTAATTTTTCAAGTTTCTAAAGTCTTCTGACCAAATTCTGGGTCCTACAGTGTGATTTTCTCATTTAAGACGTTTTTCAAGTTTTTTTCCCAATTCTGGGTCCTACTGTGTGATTATTCTCATTTCTACATTTTTCAGGTTTTCTCGCCAAATTCCGGGTCCTTCAGTGTGAGTTTTTAATTTTCTACTTTTTTCAGGGTTTCTCGCCATATTTTGGGGTCCTACCGACGTGTATTTTTAATTTTCTACGTTTTTCAGGTTTTTCAGCATATTCTGGGTCCTACAATGTGATTTTCTCATTTTCGACGTTTTCAATTTTTTTTCGCAATTCTGGGTCCTACAGTGTGCTTTTTAAAATTTTCTACCTTTTTCATGTTTTCTCACCATATTCGGGGGTCCTTCTGTGTGAGTTTTTTAATTTTTACTTCTTTCAGGGTTTCTTGCCATATTCTGGGTCCACCATGTGAATTTTAAATTTTCCACGTTTTTTAAGTTTTTTTCTTAATATTCTGGTTCCTACAGTGTGATTTTCTCATTTTCCAACTTTTTCAATGTTTCTCACCATATTCTGGGTCCTACAGTGTGAATATTTAATTTTCTATATTTTTCAGGTTTTCTCGCCATATTCTGGGTTTGAGTTTTTAATTTTCCTCATTTTTCACATTTTCTCACTATATTCCGGGTCCTTCAGTGTGAATTTTTTTATTTTTTACGTTTTTCAGGGTTTCTCGGCTTATTCTGGGTCCTACAGTGTGATTTTCTCATTTTCCACCTTTTCAGGTTTTCTCGCCATATTTGGGGTCCTTCAGTGTCAGTTTGTAATTTTCTACTTTTTTCAGGGTTTCTCGGCATATTCTGGTTCCTACAGCATGTATTTTTAATTTTCCACATTTTCAGGGTTTCTCAGCATATTCTGGGTCCTACAGTGTGATTTTCTCATTTTCCACCTTTTTCGGGTTTTCTCTCCATATTCGGGGTCCTTCTAGTGGGTTTTTAGTTTCCTTCTTTTTTCAGGTTTTCTCGCCATATTCCGTGTCCTTCAGTGTGAATATTTAATTTTCCTCATTTTTCAGGTTTTTTCCTCATATTCTGAGTCCTACATTGTGATTTTCTCATTTCCACGTTTTTCAGGTTTTCTTGCCATATTCTGGGTACTAAAGTGTGAATATTTAATTTTCCTTGTTTTTCAGGTTTTCTCGCTATATTCGGGATCCTTTAGTGCGAATTTTTAATTTTCCTCGTTTTTAAGGTTTTCTCGCCATATTCCGGGTCCTTGAGTGTGAATTATTACTTTTGCATGTTTTTTATGGTTTCTGTTTACTACATTCTGTTACTACAGCGTGTATTTTTAATTTTCCACGTTTTTCACGGTTTCTTGGCACATTCTGGGTCCTACAGTGTGGTTTTCTCATTTTCGACATTTTTCAAGTTTTTTCGCAATTCTTTGTCCTACAGTATGATTTTCTCCTTTTCCACCTTTTTTAGGTTTTTCCGCCATATTTGGGGTCCTTCAGTGTGAGTTTTTAATTTTCTACTTTTTCAGGGTTTCTTGTCATATTCTGGGTCCAACAGTGTGAATTTTAATTTTCACGATTTTCAGTGTTTCTTGGCATATTCTCGGTCCTGCAGTGTGATTTCCTCATTTTCCACGTTTTTCAAGTTTTTTGGTAATTCTGGGTCCTACAGTGTGATTTTCTCATTTTCCACCTTTTCAGGTTTTTTTCACCATGTTTGGGGTCCTTCAGTGTGAGTTTTTAATTTTCTACTTTTTCCAGGGTTTCTGGCCATATTCTGGGTCCTACAGCATGTCTTTTTAATTTTGCACGTTTTCAGGGTTTCTCGGCAAAATCGGAGTACTTCAGTGTGAATTTTTAATTTTTCACATTTTCAGGTTTTTTCGTCATATTCTGGGTCCTACAGTGTGATTATCTCATTTTCCACCTTTTTCAGGTTTTTTTTTTTGCCATATATGGGGTCCTTCACAGGGAGTTTTTAATTTTCTACTTTTTTCAGGATCTCTAGCCATCTTCTCTGGTCCAGTAGTGTGAATTTTTAATTTTCACATTTTTCAGGGTTTCTAGGCATATTCTGGTTCTTTCAGTGTGATTTTCTCATTTTTCACGTTTTTCAAGTTTTTTCGTAATTTTGGGTCCTACAGTGTGATTTTCTCATTTTCCACCTTTTTCAGGTTTTCTCGCCATATTTGGGGTCCTTCAGTATGAGTTTGTAATTTTCTACTTTTTTCAGGGTTTCACGCCATATTCTGGGTTCGACAGTGTGAATTTTAAAATTTCACGTTTTTCCGGGTTTCTCTGCATATTCTGGGTCCTGCCGTGTAATTTTCTCATTTTCCACGTTTTTCTAGTTTTTTGTAACTCTGGGTCCTATAGTGTGATTTTCTCATTTTCCACATTTTCCAGGTTTTCTCGCCATATTTGTGGTCCTTCAGTGTGAGTTTGTAATTTTCTACTTTTTTCAGGGTTTCTCCCTATATTCTGGGTCATACAGCGTGTATTTTTAATTTTCGACATTTTTCAGGGTTTCTCGGCATATTTTGGGTCCTACAATGTGATTTTCTCATTTTCGACTTTTTTCATGTTATTTCGCAATTCTGGGTCCTGCAGTGTGATTATTCTCATTTTCCATCTTTTTCAGGTTTTCTCGCTATATTCATGGTCCTTCAGTGTGAATTTTTAATTTTCTAGTTTTCTCAGGTTTTCTAGCCATATTCTGGTTCCTTCAGTGTGAGTTTTTAATTTACCCTGTTTTTCAGGTTTTCTCGCCATATTCTGGGTCCTTTAGTGTGAATTTATAATTTTCCACTTTTTTCAGGTTTTTTCATCATATACAGTATCCTACAGTGTGATTTTCTCATTTCCACATTTTTCAGGTTTTCTTTCCATATTACAGGTCCTTCAGTGTGGATTTTTAATTTTCCAAGTTTTTCAGTATTTTTTGCAATATTCTGGGTAATACAGTGTGATTTTCTCATTTTCCACCTTTTTCAGGTTTTCTCGCCATATTCCGGGTAATTCAGTGTGAGTTTTTCTTTTCTACTTTTGTCAGGGTTTTTCTCCATAATCTGGGTACTAGAGCGTGTATTTTTAATTTTCCACGTTTTTCAGGGTTTCTTGGCATATTCTGGGTCTTATAGTGTGATTTTTCTATTCGACGTTTTTAAAGTTTTTTCGCAATTCTGGGTCCCACAGTGTGATTTCCTCATTTTCCACCTTTTTCAGGTTTTCTCGCTATATTTGGGGTCCTTCACTGTGAGTTTTTAATTTTTTTATTTTTTGCAGGGTTTCTTGGCATATTCTGGGTCTGATAGTGTTAATTATGAATTTTCACGTTTTTCAGGTTCTCTCGGCATATTCTGGGTCCTGCAGTGTGATTTTCTCATTTTCCACGTTTTTCAAATTTTTTCGTAATTCTTGGTCATAGAGTGGGATTTTCTCATCTTCCAGCTTTTCTGGTTTTCTTGCCATATTTGGGGTCCTTCAGTGTGAGTTTTTAATTTTCTACTTTTTTGAGGTTTTCTTACCATATTATGGGTCCGACATGTGTATTTTTAATTTTCCACGTTTCTCTGGGTTTCTCGGCATATTCTGGGTCCTACAGTGTGAATTTTTAATTTTATAGGTGTTTAAGTTTTTTTCGTCATATTCTGGGTCCAACAGTGAGATTTTCTCATTTTCCACCTTTTTCAGGTTTTGTCACCATATTTGGGGTCCTTCAGCGTGAGTTTGTAATTTTCTACTTTTTTCAGGGTTTCTCACCATATTCTGGATCCTACAGATTGCATTTTTAATTTTCCACTTTTCTCAGGGTTTCTCACCATATTCTGGGTCCTATAGTGTGATTTTCTAACTTACAACGTTTTTCAAGTTTTTACTCAATTCTGGTTCCTATAGTGTGATTATTCACATTTTCAAACTTTTTCAGATTATCTCGCCATATTCTGGGTCCTTCAGTGTGAGTTTTTAATTTTCCTTGTATTTCAGGTTTTCTCGCCATATTCTGGGTCCTTCAGTGTGAGTTTTTAATTTTCCTTGTATTTCAGGTTTTCTTCCACATTCTGGGTCCTTCAGTGTGAGTTTTTAATTTTCCTTGTTTTTCAGGTTTTCTCGCCAATTTTCAGGTCCTTCAGTGTGATTTTCTCATTTCCATGTTTTTCAGGTTTTCTTACCTTATTCCAGGTCCTTCTGTGTGAATTTTAATTTTTCAGGTTTTTCAGTGTTTCTCACCATATTCTGGGTCCTACAGTGTATTTAATTTTCCTCATTTTTCAGGTTTTCTCGCCATATTCCGGGTCCTTCAGTGTTAATTTTTAATTTTCAACCTTTTTCAGGTTTTTTTGTCATATTCTGGGTCCTACAGTGTGATTTTCTCATTTTCCACCTTTTTCAGGTTTTCTCACCATATTCCGGGTTATTCAGTGTGAGTTTTTCTTTTCTACTTTTGTCAGGGTTTTTCTATATATTCTGGGTCCTACAGCGTGTATTTTTAATTTTCCACGTTTTTCAGGGTTTCTTGGCATATTCTGGGTCTTATAGTGTGATTTTTCTATACGACGTTTTTAAAGTTTTTTTGCAATTCTGGGTCCCACAAGGTGATTTTCTCATTTTCCACCTTTTTCAGGTTTTCTCGCCATATTTGGGGTCCTTAACTGTGAGTTTTTAATTTTTTACTTTTTGCAGGGTTTCTCGCCATATTCTGGGTCTGATAGTGTTAATTTTGAATTTTCACGTTTTTTAAGTTCTCTCGGCATATTCTGAGTCCTGCATTGTGATTTTCTCATTTTCCACGTTTTTCAAATTTTTTCGTAATTCTGGTTCATAGAGTGGGATTTTCTCATTTTCCACCTTTTCTGGTTTTCTTGCCATATTTGGGGTCCTTCAGTGTGAATTTTTAATTTTCTACATTTTTTTTTCTGGTTATCTCGCCATATTCTGGGTCCTTCAGTGTGAGTTTTTAATTTTCCTTGTATTTCAGGTTTTCTTGCCACATTCTGGGTCCTTCAGTGTGAGTTTTTAATTTTCCTTGTTTTTCAGGTTTTCTCGCCATATTCCGGGTCCTTCAATGTTAATTTTTAATTTTCAACCTTTTTTAGGTTTTTTCGTCATAGTCTGGGTCCTACAGTGTGATTTTCTCATTTCCATGTTTTTCAGGTTTTCTTGCCTTATTCCAGGTCCTTCTGTGTGAATTTTTAATTTTTCAGGTTTTTCAGTGTTTCTCACCATATTCTGGGTCCTAGAGTGTGAATATTTAATTTTCCTCATTTTTCAGGTTTTCTCGCCATATTCTGGGTCCTTCAGTGTTAATTTTTAATTTTCAACCTTTTACAGGTTTTTTCGTCCTACAGTGTGATTTTCTCATTTCCACGTTTGTCAGTATTTCTTCCCATATTCGGGGTGCTTCAGTGTGAAGTTTCAATTTTCCACGTTTTTCAGTGTTTCTCGCCATATTCTGGTTAATACAGTGTGAATTTTTAATTTTCAACTTTTTTCATGGATTCTCGCCATATCATGGGTCCGACAGTGTGAATTTTTAATTTTCATTTTTTCAGGGATTCTCAGCATATTCTGGGTCCTGCAGTGTGATTTTCTCATTTTCCACGTTTTTTAAGTTTTTTCGTAATTCTGGGTACTACAGTGTGATTTTCTCATTTTCCACCTTTTTCAGTTTTCTCGCCATATTAGTGGTCCTTCAGTGTGAGTTTTTAATTTTCTATTTTTTTCAGTTTTTTTCTATATATTCTGGGTCCTAATGTATGTATTTTTAATTTTCCACGTTTTTCAGGGTTTCCCGGCATATTCTGGGTCCTACAGTCTGATATTCAAATTTTCCACTTTTTTCAATTTTTTTCGCATTTCTGTGTCCTACAGTGTAATTTTCTCATTTTCCACCTTTTTCAGGTTTTCAGGCCATATTCCTTGTCCTTCAGTGTGAGTTTTTAATTTTCTACTTTTTTTTCAGGGTTTTTCGCCATATTCTGGGTCCTACAGATTGTATTTTTAATTTTTCAAGTTTCTAAAGTCTTCTGACCAAATTCTGGGTCCTACAGTGTGATTTTCTCATTTAAGACGTTTTTCAAGTTTTTTTCCCAATTCTGGGTCCTACTGTGTGATTATTCTCATTTTCTACATTTTTCAGGTTTTCTCGCCAAATTCCGGGTCCTTCAGTGTGAGTTTTTAATTTTCTACTTTTTTCAGGGTTTCTCGCCATATTTTGGGTCCTACCACGTGTATTTTTAATTTTCTACGTTTTTCAGGTTTTTCAGCATATTCTGGGTCCTACAATGTGATTTTCTCATTTTCGACGTTTTCAAATTTTTTTCGCAATTCTGGGTCCTACAGTGTGCTTTTTAAAATTTTCTACCTTTTTCATGTTTTCTCACCATATTCGGGGTCCTTCTGTGTGAGTTTTTTAATTTTTACTTCTTTCAGGGTTTCTTGCCATATTCTGGGTCCACCATGTGAATTTTAAATTTTCCACGTTTTTAAGTTTTTTTCTTAATATTCTGGTTCCTACAGTGTGATTTTCTCATTTTCCAACTTTTTCAATGTTTCTCACCATATTCTGGGTCCTACAGTGTGAATATTTAATTTTCTATATTTTTCAGGTTTTCTCGCCATATTCTGGGTTTGAGTTTTTAATTTTCCTCATTTTTCACATTTTCTCACTATATTCCGGGTCCTTCAGTGTGAATTTTTTTATTTTTTACGTTTTTCAGGGTTTCTCGGCTTATTCTGGGTCCTACAGTGTGATTTTCTCATTTTCCACCTTTTCAGGTTTTCTCGCCATATTTGGGGTCCTTCAGTGTCAGTTTGTAATTTTCTACTTTTTTCAGGGTTTCTCGGCATATTCTGGTTCCTACAGCATGTATTTTTAATTTTCCACATTTTCAGGGTTTCTCAGCATATTCTGGGTCCTACAGTGTGATTTTCTCATTTTCCACCTTTTTCGGGTTTTCTCTCCATATTCGGGGTCCTTCTAGTGGGTTTTTAGTTTCCTTCTTTTTTCAGGTTTTCTCGCCATATTCCGTGTCCTTCAGTGTGAATATTTAATTTTCCTCATTTTTCAGGTTTTTTCCTCATATTCTGAGTCCTACATTGTGATTTTCTCATTTCCACGTTTTTCAGGTTTTCTTGCCATATTCTGGGTACTAAAGTGTGAATATTTAATTTTCCTTGTTTTTCAGGTTTTCTCGCTATATTCGGGATCCTTTAGTGCGAATTTTTAATTTTCCTCGTTTTTAAGGTTTTCTCGCCATATTCCGGGTCCTTGAGTGTGAATTATTACTTTTGCATGTTTTTTATGGTTTCTGTTTACTACATTCTGTTACTACAGCGTGTATTTTTAATTTTCCACGTTTTTCACGGTTTCTTGGCACATTCTGGGTCCTACAGTGTGGTTTTCTCATTTTCGACATTTTTCAAGTTTTTTCGCAATTCTTTGTCCTACAGTATGATTTTCTCCTTTTCCACCTTTTTTAGGTTTTTCCGCCATATTTGGGGTCCTTCAGTGTGAGTTTTTAATTTTCTACTTTTTTCAGGGTTTCTTGTCATATTCTGGGTCCAACAGTGTGAATTTTAATTTTCACGATTTTCAGTGTTTCTTGGCATATTCTCGGTCCTGCAGTGTGATTTCCTCATTTTCCACGTTTTTCAAGTTTTTTGGTAATTCTGGGTCCTACAGTGTGATTTTCTCATTTTCCACCTTTTCAGGTTTTTTCACCATGTTTGGGGTCCTTCAGTGTGAGTTTTTAATTTTCTACTTTTTTCAGGGTTTCTGGCCATATTCTGGGTCCTACAGCATGTCTTTTTAATTTTGCACGTTTTCAGGGTTTCTCGGCAAAATCGGAGTCCTTCAGTGTGAATTTTTAATTTTTCACATTTTCAGGTTTTTTCGTCATATTCTGGGTCCTACAGTGTGATTATCTCATTTTCCACCTTTTTCAGGTTTTTTTTTTTGCCATATATGGGGTCCTTCACTGGGAGTTTTTAATTTTCTACTTTTTTCAGGATCTCTAGCCATCTTCTCTGGTCCAGTAGTGTGAATTTTTAATTTTCACATTTTTCAGGGTTTCTAGGCATATTCTGGTTCTTTCAGTGTGATTTTCTCATTTTTCACGTTTTTCAAGTTTTTTCGTAATTTTGGGTCCTACAGTGTGATTTTCTCATTTTCCACCTTTTTCAGGTTTTCTCGCCATATTTGGGGTCCTTCAGTATGAGTTTGTAATTTTCTACTTTTTTCAGGGTTTCACGCCATATTCTGGGTTCGACAGTGTGAATTTTAAAATTTCACGTTTTTCCGGGTTTCTCTGCATATTCTGGGTCCTGCCGTGTAATTTTCTCATTTTCCACGTTTTTCTAGTTTTTTGTAACTCTGGGTCCTATAGTGTGATTTTCTCATTTTCCACATTTTCCAGGTTTTCTCGCCATATTTGTGGTCCTTCAGTGTGAGTTTGTAATTTTCTACTTTTTTCAGGGTTTCTCCCTATATTCTGGGTCATACAGCGTGTATTTTTAATTTTCGACATTTTTCAGGGTTTCTCGGCATATTTTGGGTCCTACAATGTGATTTTCTCATTTTCGACTTTTTTCATGTTATTTCGCAATTCTGGGTCCTGCAGTGTGATTATTCTCATTTTCCATCTTTTTCAGGTTTTCTCGCTATATTCATGGTCCTTCAGTGTGAATTTTTAATTTTCTAGTTTTCTCAGGTTTTCTAGCCATATTCTGGTTCCTTCAGTGTGAGTTTTTAATTTACCCTGTTTTTCAGGTTTTCTCGCCATATTCTGGGTCCTTTAGTGTGAATTTATAATTTTCCACTTTTTTCAGGTTTTTTCATCATATACAGTATCCTACAGTGTGATTTTCTCATTTCCACATTTTTCAGGTTTTCTTTCCATATTACAGGTCCTTCAGTGTGGATTTTTAATTTTCCAAGTTTTTCAGTATTTTTTGCAATATTCTGGGTAATACAGTGTGATTTTCTCATTTTCCACCTTTTTCAGGTTTTCTCGCCATATTCCGGGTAATTCAGTGTGAGTTTTTCTTTTCTACTTTTGTCAGGGTTTTTCTCCATAATCTGGGTACTAGAGCGTGTATTTTTAATTTTCCACGTTTTTCAGGGTTTCTTGGCATATTCTGGGTCTTATAGTGTGATTTTTCTATTCGACGTTTTTAAAGTTTTTTCGCAATTCTGGGTCCCACAGTGTGATTTCCTCATTTTCCACCTTTTTCAGGTTTTCTCGCTATATTTGGGGTCCTTCACTGTGAGTTTTTAATTTTTTTATTTTTTGCAGGGTTTCTTGGCATATTCTGGGTCTGATAGTGTTAATTATGAATTTTCACGTTTTTCAGGTTCTCTCGGCATATTCTGGGTCCTGCAGTGTGATTTTCTCATTTTCCACGTTTTTCAAATTTTTTCGTAATTCTTGGTCATAGAGTGGGATTTTCTCATCTTCCAGCTTTTCTGGTTTTCTTGCCATATTTGGGGTCCTTCAGTGTGAGTTTTTAATTTTCTACTTTTTTGAGGTTTTCTTACCATATTATGGGTCCGACATGTGTATTTTTAATTTTCCACGTTTCTCTGGGTTTCTCGGCATATTCTGGGTCCTACAGTGTGAATTTTTAATTTTATAGGTGTTTAAGTTTTTTTCGTCATATTCTGGGTCCAACAGTGAGATTTTCTCATTTTCCACCTTTTTCAGGTTTTGTCACCATATTTGGGGTCCTTCAGCGTGAGTTTGTAATTTTCTACTTTTTTCAGGGTTTCTCACCATATTCTGGATCCTACAGATTGCATTTTTAATTTTCCACTTTTCTCAGGGTTTCTCACCATATTCTGGGTCCTATAGTGTGATTTTCTAACTTACAACGTTTTTCAAGTTTTTACTCAATTCTGGTTCCTATAGTGTGATTATTCACATTTTCAAACTTTTTCAGATTATCTCGCCATATTCTGGGTCCTTCAGTGTGAGTTTTTAATTTTCCTTGTATTTCAGGTTTTCTCGCCATATTCTGGGTCCTTCAGTGTGAGTTTTTAATTTTCCTTGTATTTCAGGTTTTCTTCCACATTCTGGGTCCTTCAGTGTGAGTTTTTAATTTTCCTTGTTTTCCAGGTTTTCTCGCCAATTTTCAGGTCCTTCAGTGTGATTTTCTCATTTCCATGTTTTTCAGGTTTTCTTACCTTATTCCAGGTCCTTCTGTGTGAATTTTAATTTTTCAGGTTTTTCAGTGTTTCTCACCATATTCTGGGTCCTACAGTGTATTTAATTTTCCTCATTTTTCAGGTTTTCTCGCCATATTCCGGGTCCTTCAGTGTTAATTTTTAATTTTCAACCTTTTTCAGGTTTTTTTGTCATATTCTGGGTCCTACAGTGTGATTTTCTCATTTTCCACCTTTTTCAGGTTTTCTCACCATATTCCGGGTTATTCAGTGTGAGTTTTTCTTTTCTACTTTTGTCAGGGTTTTTCTATATATTCTGGGTCCTACAGCGTGTATTTTTAATTTTCCACGTTTTTCAGGGTTTCTTGGCATATTCTGGGTCTTATAGTGTGATTTTTCTATACGACGTTTTTAAAGTTTTTTTGCAATTCTGGGTCCCACAAGGTGATTTTCTCATTTTCCACCTTTTTCAGGTTTTCTCGCCATATTTGGGGTCCTTAACTGTGAGTTTTTAATTTTTTACTTTTTGCAGGGTTTCTCGCCATATTCTGGGTCTGATAGTGTTAATTTTGAATTTTCACGTTTTTTAAGTTCTCTCGGCATATTCTGAGTCCTGCATTGTGATTTTCTCATTTTCCACGTTTTTCAAATTTTTTCGTAATTCTGGTTCATAGAGTGGGATTTTCTCATTTTCCACCTTTTCTGGTTTTCTTGCCATATTTGGGGTCCTTCAGTGTGAATTTTTAATTTTCTACATTTTTTTTTCTGGTTATCTCGCCATATTCTGGGTCCTTCAGTGTGAGTTTTTAATTTTCCTTGTATTTCAGGTTTTCTTGCCACATTCTGGGTCCTTCAGTGTGAGTTTTTAATTTTCCTTGTTTTTCAGGTTTTCTCGCCATATTCCGGGTCCTTCAATGTTAATTTTTAATTTTCAACCTTTTTTAGGTTTTTTCGTCATAGTCTGGGTCCTACAGTGTGATTTTCTCATTTCCATGTTTTTCAGGTTTTCTTGCCTTATTCCAGGTCCTTCTGTGTGAATTTTTAATTTTTCAGGTTTTTCAGTGTTTCTCACCATATTCTGGGTCCTAGAGTGTGAATATTTAATTTTCCTCATTTTTCAGGTTTTCTCGCCATATTCTGGGTCCTTCAGTGTTAATTTTTAATTTTCAACCTTTTACAGGTTTTTTCGTCCTACAGTGTGATTTTCTCATTTCCACGTTTGTCAGTATTTCTTCCCATATTCGGGGTGCTTCAGTGTGAAGTTTCAATTTTCCACGTTTTTCAGTGTTTCTCGCCATATTCTGGTTAATACAGTGTGAATTTTTAATTTTCAACTTTTTTCATGGATTCTCGCCATATCATGGGTCCGACAGTGTGAATTTTTAATTTTCATTTTTTCAGGGATTCTCAGCATATTCTGGGTCCTGCAGTGTGATTTTCTCATTTTCCACGTTTTTTAAGTTTTTTCGTAATTCTGGGTACTACAGTGTGATTTTCTCATTTTCCACCTTTTTCAGTTTTCTCGCCATATTAGTGGTCCTTCAGTGTGAGTTTTTAATTTTCTATTTTTTTCAGTTTTTTTCTATATATTCTGGGTCCTAATGTATGTATTTTTAATTTTCCACGTTTTTCAGGGTTTCCCGGCATATTCTGGGTCCTACAGTCTGATATTCAAATTTTCCACTTTTTTCAATTTTTTTCGCATTTCTGTGTCCTACAGTGTAATTTTCTCATTTTCCACCTTTTTCAGGTTTTCAGGCCATATTCCTTGTCCTTCAGTGTGAGTTTTTAATTTTCTACTTTTTTTTCAGGGTTTTTCGCCATATTCTGGGTCCTACAGATTGTATTTTTAATTTTTCAAGTTTCTAAAGTCTTCTGACCAAATTCTGGGTCCTACAGTGTGATTTTCTCATTTAAGACGTTTTTCAAGTTTTTTTCCCCAATTCTGGGTCCTACTGTGTGATTATTCTCATTTTCTACATTTTTCAGGTTTTCTCGCCAAATTCCGGGTCCTTCAGTGTGAGTTTTTAATTTTCTACTTTTTTCAGGGTTTCTCGCCATATTTTGGGTCCTACCACGTGTATTTTTAATTTTCTACGTTTTTCAGGTTTTTCAGCATATTCTGGGTCCTACAATGTGATTTTCTCATTTTCGACGTTTTCAAATTTTTTTCGCAATTCTGGGTCCTACAGTGTGCTTTTTAAAATTTTCTACCTTTTTCATGTTTTCTCACCATATTCGGGGTCCTTCTGTGTGAGTTTTTTAATTTTTACTTCTTTCAGGGTTTCTTGCCATATTCTGGGTCCACCATGTGAATTTTAAATTTTCCACGTTTTTAAGTTTTTTTCTTAATATTCTGGTTCCTACAGTGTGATTTTCTCATTTTCCAACTTTTTCAATGTTTCTCACCATATTCTGGGTCCTACAGTGTGAATATTTAATTTTCTATATTTTTCAGGTTTTCTCGCCATATTCTGGGTTTGAGTTTTTAATTTTCCTCATTTTTCACATTTTCTCACTAT